>NC_056733.1:261343171-261538171 GCF_019279795.1 Protopterus annectens
TATATATATATATATATATATATATATATATATATATAGTTCCCCTTTATATCATCAATTTCCCATAACATCTACTTGCGTAACAGTGAGATGACAACATCAAAGTTCACAAGAGTGAACACCCAGAACAGTGAATTTCACCTCTTTGAAAATAACCACTTGGGCACCATTGATTATTTTGCCCTTTTCTCCACTGTAGTGCCATCTTGGAGTTGGAATATTTAAGCAGGGGGAGTGTGTGAGGACAGCCTCCCACCTCGGTGGGTTTCATTTGTTAAGCTGTTTTTTATTGTCAGTGGTGGCTAAGTGAATTCGCTGTTCCGAGAGTTCGCTCTTTTCAACTTTCACTGTTGTCATCTCACTGTTAAGTGAGTCAGTGTTATGGGAGTTCAATGATAAAAAGTAGAACTATATATATATATATATATATATATATATATATATATATACACATATATATATATATATATATATATATATATTAGGAAAGCAAGATAATAAATTACCTAAACTGATGGAATGCTGTGCTTATTACTATGCAAAGCAAGTTGGAGACAGTATTTTCCATAAAATTGCTAATTATGGCTTCTCTCATAATGGCTTCTTCTGCCTATATATAAGTGGAGATAGTAGAAAAGGCCTTTGATAAGATAAGAATGAGTACTGTTTCATGTCCTGATGAAATAAATGGATTATTCTTAATAAATATCAAAAAGACAGTTTTAGAAGTTTTAATATTTCAATTTCAACAGACACTGGCATCTGATGTAGCCCCTCCCCACTGGAAAAGTGCTAACATAATTCCAATTCCTAAGACAGGGTTATATAAGACTGAAAACTATGGGCCGATTTAGTCTTACTGGAAAATGTTTTGAAAAAATTCTGATAGCTGTTATACAAGGTTCAGTTGAAAATACAAATCTGATAAGTTACTATACTGATGTTGTATGGTCACCTGATGGTGATATAGCTGTGAATGTTATTTACTCAGATTTGGTGAAAGTCTTTCATTCAGCTCCAGACCAAATAATTGTAATGGCTTTGGAGAACTGCAGATTTATGAAGTTTGTTATTCGATGGATAAAGAGTAAAGGTTAAAGGATGGAAATGAGTGGCTGCATATTGAGGAGACGAAGTCCAGGGAATATGGAACAAGAAAGAGAGCTCCGCAAGGATCAGTTTTGGGCCCCTTTTTATTGTCATGTATTTAAGTCTGAATTTTCAGTATAACCCAGACGTTGGGTTGGAAAATTTGCAGATGATGCCAGGATTACTGGAACCATGACATCTATCAGAAACCAGCTTGAGATCCAAATGTTCTTAGAGAATCTGTATATGTGGGCATAATCAACAGGGTTTTTTTTTAAATGAAACAAAATGTAAATTATTACATCTGATAAGAAGAAGTAGAAGGTATTCATATAGCATGAATGGCACAATAATTGAAGAGAACTAGCATAATTCCAATCACTAAGAGAGGATTATCATATAAGATTGAAAACTATAAGCTTGATTAGTCTTACTAGTCTTACTGGGAAATGTTTTGAAAAAGAATTGTGGATCTGGGTAATCTGAGTTTGAGAAGCAGGTAAACAAAATCTTGAGAAACACTTGTTCTGTAATTAGAATACTATTAACAACTAGATCCTCAATCGATGTTATGATAATGCTTCATATTTAAATCTGTATTATTTGTAAATCCAATCATGGAATATGGCCCTGTCTTTTGTATGTGTTCTAGAATATATATTCTAGAACAGATATTTAGAAGAAACATTAAAGAACTATCAAATTTTAAGTTATTAGGAAAATTTTAGAAAGCTTACATTATTTAAGGGCTGGCTTAATTTGGGTGTTTAAAATAAAAAAAAATAGAACATTGGTTTTAAACTAGGACTTTCCTGAATATTTAAGTATTGCAAAATAGGGGGAATCTCACAGAAAAGAAGAGCAACTACAAAAAGCTAAACAGAAAATATGGGACTACCTTGATAATATGCATGAGTTTAGAAAGATTAATATTAAGCAACTGTTTTTTGAAAATAACTCTAGAGCACAAAAACTTTTAGTACAACTACTCAGATGACAGAAAGTAGAAAGGGCTGCCACTAAGATTAGTGAGCCTATTACAAGGAAGATCACTAGAGATCATGTAGAAGTATTAGAAATATTTCGGAAATTCTATGAAAGTCTGTATAAAGCAGAGAAATATGGAAACCAAGAAAAGGTACAAATGGAAATGTTTATGGAAGAATTAAATATGCAGAGGTTAGAGGTAGATGAGGCTCAATTACTAACAGTTAGGATAGCAGGAGATGAAATAAAAATTGTGATGTATAACCAAGCTACAGGAAAGTCCCCAGGAATAGATGGTATTTTATGAAAGTTTGGAAGCTAGGAGGGAGAAACTGATGAAGATCTGGAAGGTTTTGCTTAACAGTATTTTAAGAGAAGGAGAAGCACCAACATCCTGGAAGAATGCTGTGGTGGCTGTAATACCTAAAGAGGGTAAAGATCCGTCAGACCCAGCTTCATTCAGGTCCATTTCAGTACTAAACCATGATTATAAAGTGTTTATGTTTATAATGGCTAAAAGAACAAAGGTGATGCCAAAATTGATAGATATGGATGAATGTGATTTTCTGGTGGGGAGGCAAGCATTTGACAACATAAACAGAACATTGATGATCCGGAGGGAAGCAGAATGTAAGAAAATACCACTGCTGTGGTGGGTCTTGATGCAGAGAAAGCATTTGACAGAATAAGCTGGGACTTTTTGAGCAGGGCAATGGAAACATTTGCATTCCCTGATAAAATGATAAGATTGATCAGGAGAATATATGAAGGATCAAAGGCAAACATTAAATTGTGTGGGGTCCCCTATGATAATCTCTGCTTGAGCAGAGGAACCAGGCAGGGGTGTCCTCTCTCCCCTTTGTTATTTGCATTATATTTAGAACTATTGACAAAAAAAATAAGGGACTCAGAAATTCAAGGATATAATTGGTATGGTAATCAAGAAAAGCTGGCTCTATTTGCAGATGACATTATTTTATACCTCACACTACAGTGCTGTGGAACATACTGAGACAGTTTCATACCTTTTTGGGATACAAAATTAATGAAGCAAAAATAAAAGCAATAGCGGTAAATTATGTACCCCATACAAATTGGTTCAACAGTAACCATATTTATTGGGACATGATAAAATTAAGTATTTAGGAGTAGGGATTAACAATTATACTGGTGTGGCAGCTAATGATGTGTGAGAATAGATTAAACAAAAGATAATACAAAAACTGAGAAAATAGAAGCTGTGTTATATGGATATGGATAGTAAGATACAAGCAGTTAAAATATTTTAGTCCCTTTAGCCTTATACACTGGCCAAGCATGTTTTTATCAACCAGAGAAGAAGTTGTGGATATCAATTAATAAAGAGCTGAAGGATTTTATCTGGGGGGAAGATGGGAAGAGTCAAGTGTTCTAGGATTATTCTTCCAACAGAACAGGCTGGATTGGGATTAACCGAGTTGAAGGGATATTTCAGAGCAACACAGTTAAGGCTCATAGCACAAACAGAAAACTATAATTCAAAGAGGAAAGAGATTATGATGAAATGGAGTGGGGGGGCTCAAGTAACAGGGAGAGACTGGGATTTTGGATGCAGACATTTAAGGAGAACAACAGTAATCATACATAATATTATATTCATAAAGTAGCAAAGGGTCTTCTAAGAACTAAGCCAATATGTGAATGGAGAAAGGAGATTATGCTGATAGGGATGACTGCAATTAGGGATACAGACAATAGACAAGAAGGGGTGGGACTATATTGGAGAAAAGTGGCAAAGGAACCAAGGTACTGGGAGCAAATAACTAGAGAGAGTAAGGTAATAGAATGGGAAGATGCCAAGAACTTATTTGGACTACAGGCTAAAGATTGTATTCCATATCAAGGACTGATATCAGAGTATAGGCAAAAAGAAAAAAATGGGGGGGGGGGTAATAAATGAAAGACCAGCACTGGTAAAGTTTTTAGTAGAATCTAGAACAGAAGTTGCCATTAAGAAAGGAATAATTAGTACAGCATATAAAATATTGAATCATAACTATAGGAATCAATTAGAGGAGGTTAGGAAGGACTGGGAAGAGAGATTAGATAAGCAATTCACAAAGAAACAATGGGGGGATATATGTATGTCTCCCAAATATGCAACAAAATCTAGAAGGTTTCGGATATTTATCTGGAAATGTTTACATAGGTATTTCTATACCGCAAGCAGACTTGAAAGAATTTTCCTCAGGTAGACAGCAAATGTTAGAGGTGTGATGGGCCACAAAGAGGTAACTGGGAACATATTTTCTGGGAATGTAATGAGTTGTAGACTTTAAAGATTCCATGTAGACTGCTCTGTTGGAGATGCTGGGTGAGCAAGTTGGAGTGACTAGGAATTGCTTTGACATAGTAAGGCCTTGCTGAGTCTAATTATGATGGCTGCAAAAAAAAAAAAAAAAAACAATTACTAGAAAGTAGAAATGAAAGTCTAAACCAACTTTACCAGAAGTAGTGATGATAGTAACAGAGTTAAAACAACTGGAAATGAGATCTTTAAAAAAAGGGTAGGAGAAAATTACTTTAGAAAAAATGGGAACTGTGGGATCAATACATGCAGAGGAGGAATGAGGTTTAAAAGAAGGCAGGATTTGAATAAGCTATGTAATGGTTGATTAACAATTACTGGATATGTTAAAAGTGATATATAATGTGCTGTGTCAGCACAGTTTGGAATGTATAATGTTTGTAATTGAGATTATGTCACTATGGCTTATTGTCATTTATATAAATGTTACATAGCCTATGTCATACATGATAAATTAATAAAGATGTTTTTTATCAAAAAAATAAAATAGGACTTTCCTTTCTGAGGTGTTAAAGGAGTACTAAGAATAATCAGTTACTGTTAATTTGAAAGTGATAAGATCTGAATTTTTTCAGACTACAGCTGGATGTAAATGGAATTTATTGCCATTAGATATTAGGTAAGTGGAGAGTATAGAGAATTTTAAAAGCAATGTGGACTTATGGATTAGAGGCAGGGTTTTCTGACTTTGTCTTCATGAAAAATGGCTGGTAATGATCTCATTTAGGTACTGTGCTAATTTTAAACATTGATACATTGAAACGGTGACTGCATCTCTGACACCCTTGGCATTGGCAATCACCAAACCTAGCCATGACTATTCTCATGACCTATGATGCTCATGTGGTTTCCTTTCCTAGAAGGCTGCTCTGCTTCTTGCAGTTTCACACTATCACTGTCCCTATCCTTGTTGGTCATCTGAGTGCTACACCTAGCTCTGGTAGTCCTTAGAGTCAGGAACACCATCCATTAGAACATTGCGAGCCACATCTGAGTTTCCATACATGCTTCTAAAGTGCTACACCATGCATTGTGCAGAAAGCATCCAAGCCTGATACTGTTGGGCTACACAGTACAGAACAACTGGCCAATGTTTATATGTAAGCTACACCCTGACCCTGAAATATGTAATCCCTGACTCCCCCAAACTGCTGATTGTCTGTCTAAGTGGCTGCTGCATCGACTTCCCATGATCCTTACACATATGATAACATTACTGTCATCTGTCACTGTGCCCTATCCCATCTGTGCAAGTGATGATTGCTATACCCTGGCCACCCATCTGGCCTGTGTTTGTAAAGTACTGTCTAATGTAGAACATTGCCAGTCAGTGCATTGTAATGCATAGCCTGGATTTGGTAATGCATGTATCAGTTTTATTCTATGCTGTCCTTGTTATGACCTGTAGTTGTGGATCAGAAGCCATCTATTTGACAGTGTCACAACTTAGTCCGCCACCTCTGTCTTGCATGGGCTACTGCTGTTGCTAATTCCTCTGATGACTCTCTGCCCATCTCTACCTCTGCTGCAGCACTGCAATGTTCCCAAGTTGTACTACTACCATATTATGTAACATTATGCGCACCCCAAATAACTAACTGCATGTCTCAAGTATGTACTGCAGTGCACCATCAGATGTATCTATACAACAGAAGTATGTCATCAGGAGTCCAAACACATATTCAACAGTGCTCTGTATCTTGCGAATGTGTTGTATTGGGGTCTATATTAAATTCTCGAAAGCCAACAATGTCGAATCTGACATTGTCGACACGAGAATAGCGAAACTGCAGAACATCGAACAAGTAAATGGAAATCTCTGTAAGGGGAGATTTCCATTTACTTCAATGTAGTGCGGTCTCGGAGTTGGTATATTTAAGTAGCGTGGGTGCCCCCCACCCTACACCGTTTAGTTTTATTTTTTTTTCTGTACATTCAATGTTTTAACAGTTCAGTCACTAAAGGTCGACCTTTAGTGATTCGAACTGTTAAATATTCAATGTTCTAATGTAGACCCTTGTATTGTATGCCATCTCAGCCATGACCTGAGAGGTTTGGATGGCAATCATCATACACAGTTCTAAGGCAAATCCTGCATCATCTGCAACACACAACAGTGGACACCATTAAGACTTTATGAGTGCCCTGCTTCCTACATCAGTGGGTTAATGGGAACAGCATATCCTGGCCTATCTAGCTCTTATTTTGTATACTTACCAACTAGATGACCTGGGATATCACCCCACAAGAAACCCTGGTAGAAGTCATACTTGTGCTAGATGTGGGAATCATGGATACTGTCTGCATAGTAAACAAACGTGTTGTGTGTATATATATATATATATATATATATATATATATATATATATATATTTATATATATATATATATATATATATATTACCCTGTGCATTGTGCATCACCTGGTAGTTGGAGTAGAAGACCTTCCAGATGATCTACTGGATTACATACAACAGGTTGTGCCTTGGTGAAAACATGGGTGCAATCAGTGGTCTCCAGGAGCTCTGGGAAAATGGTTAATATTATAAAATGCTGGCATCATGGTGGTTCTCTCTTCTGCTGCCTGTAGAAACCATATATGCTCCTCCACATGATACAGCATCATGTCAAGGAACTGGTGTGGGATCTATGAAGCTGAATCCTGCAAAACTCATAATCTGTCCCTTGTCAGTCATTAAAATGTCTGCATAGTAAGGATTGTTAATGCTACACAAACCTTCATGCCCACTGGGATAGGCAGTCCACACATCCCACTTAACTCCATGTGAGGTTGGCACATGTCTACTAATTCCTGTATGGTGTCTCTGTCCACAGGGTGCCACTCTATCATGTCCTGGCTGGTTGTGGAAGTGATGGTACGTCAGTTGCTAGTGGATCTGTCTGTAACGTAGAGGGTGACAGCATGCAACCTTGCAAGCACTGGCTCTGAGAACAGGCAGTAACACTTGCTGCTCAGTTAAGGCTGCTCTTATTCCAAGTATAATAACATGAGTGAAGATTCTGCTCACTGAGCAGTCCTGGTGCTCAGAATGTATGAGCACTGTGGCTTTTCACAATACTTTTAGAAGTCTCTGTATGGCTCCTCCATGTGAAATTGTTGTGAAGTGCTCCTGATTTGTTTTTATTGTTGTGTAGTGCACCTGTTTTGTTGTTATTGTTGTGGAGAACTTCCCTATGTGCAACTCCCTTGAGGGCTATTTTGTTTTGTTATCTGCCATCCATCTGAACATGTACTACATTTCCCAGGTATGTGTTTTATGACCCCTTGAACTCTGATGTCTGCAGTAGCTCACCTTGCTAGTAATCTATGGCTATACTGGCATGTGGTCTGAATTGCTAGATAGACTCCCATCAGGGTAAAATGTATTACTTTTTTAATGATATTCATGATAGAGTACAGATTCACTGCTGACACTCCAATGTTGCCAGGTCTGGTGCCGGTTATTACATCATATTACTTTATTATATCCTATTTCTCATGTGTATGCTTCACAGTCTTCAAAACTGCCATATTGTCATACCACCTTCTTCTCTCTGTTTTCCTGTAAATTGTTTTGTTCTGCATCTCCATTACCACATTTATGTTGTCCATCTCTGTGGATTCTGTTATAAAAGTGTAACCTCTACTCCAGCCTCAGTATCTGTGGTACTTTCCTTTCCATTGCACATTTCTCTATGTATGTATTTCTTGTTATTGATTATACCAGCATTGTGCAACTGTGCTCACACACTCACATCCACTGCTGGGGTACTTGTGCACCATCCTTGTTTTGCATTGCAATATGGTCATGGAGTAGTTTACCAAGATCTAGCAGAAGGTCTGTGCTGTAGTTGCAGTGAGAGACTCCTTGTTGTGCGCATTGGCTGGGCTGCATGCATATTTGATTAGCACTGCAGCTCATCACACATGCACTGTGAGCAGTGTTGGCTTTACCATGATTGCAGATGCAGCATTTATGAATCCTCATGAGTGTTTTTGCTGGGTGCAAGCGCCCTGATATGGGGGGAGCTTCATCAACCACATCCTCCTTACTTAAATTTACTAACACCAAGATCACACACCCAGAGGGAAAAGAGCATGTCCCTTTCTTTAGACTGTATTCTCCTCCATTTAGAATTTGCTGCAACCTATCAAATGGTCAACTTAGTCAAATAAAAGAAGGGTTAATATTTCGAACATGGAGTACCTTAACAAGCATCCCCTGGATCTGCTGTCTGTGTAAATGTTTAAATCAGAGCTTTCCTCACTCCTTGGTCCTCTTCTCAAATGTCAGTGCCATAGGAATTACAGGAAATATATGGCTATATGACCAGGGGCCATTTGTGCCTTGAAACAATAACCACCCTTAGGCTGTACTGCCTGTTTCATGTCCCAGAATGAATTTAGGGTAGCCATCCAATTGTTTAAGCTACGTTTGAAGGTTGCCAGGAAATCACACTGGTTAATATGCAAGGGGAACCTATTACAGGGCAAAAGGAGGCACTGAGTGATGAACCTATCCCTCCATTTAATCTTATTTATTTCCTGATGTACACCGAGATATCTTATTCTAGTACTGGCTGCAACATTTGGCATTTAGTGAAAAAGGGAGTCACAGATAACATGATCGCTGAGGATGTGGTCAGCAAGGCCCAGGTTCCTCCTAAATGGCATGGAGTACAGGGACAGGCCTTTCAGTCTCTTCTTATATCTAGAAATACTTTTGGTTAAGAACCACTGAGGTTTTTGCGATTTCTTATATGTCTAATGAGATACATGCCAAATGGGGTGTTATATTCTGTAATAAGTCTAACCAAAACACAGTTTAGTGGAACAATAACTTCACTAGTTTTGGAAGAGATGCCTTTGGTGATTAGTTGAGAGATATAGAAATATTTTCTAACTAGGGTTGCTACATGATAAACAAAGGTGAGGGAGCCAAGGACCCTTGAGCCCAAGTCCCTGTTCACTGTTTCACTAAATAATGGAATGTCATTAATGCAATAGACTGCAGAAATGTGCTACTTACTGAAGGAGATACTGCTGCATTTTTGGCATTTAGTTTGAGCTGTTTTTTTGGTGCACCAAGATTTACTCATATTAATTCATTTTGAAGATTATTAGTATTTTTCTTGATTTAACAACCATGCCCAGCTTACAGTCATCAGCAAACTTCAGTTAACCAGAGATCCTTGTTATCACTATTAGTGTCAGAGAAATAAATGAACAAGTGGTGACGGGCAACACAGATCCCTGAGAAACACCACAGTCACCGTTTCCCTGATGGAGGAGGCATACCTGACTCTGACAACATGTGTTTTGTCCTACAGCCAGTTTGCAATTAGTTTATTTACAATTCCATCACATGGTTTGGGATTTTGAACACCTTAGCCAAGTCTAAGTAAGCAGCAAGAACAGTGCAGCTGATGTCCACCGCCTGCCTCACCTTTCCAAAGACCCTCACAAGATTAAGTAGGCAAATTACTGCCCTTAACAAAACCAAATTGTTATTTATTTATTATTTATTTTACATTTGTTAACCGGGAAAGTCCGACTGGACATATGTCCATTTTCAGCAGAGGGCTGGGGAGAAAAGCTCCAGTTACAAACTTACACAAGTTTATTAAAATTGACAAAAACTTAGAAATACTTACAAAACTTACAAAAAACTTCCAAAAAATTGCAAAAGCTTACACAGATTTACAAATGTTACAAAGGCTTACAGAGTTGTCAAAAAGAACTTAGAAATTCCAAATTTATAATACGAACAGTGTAAAGAGGCATACAGATAAAAATTACATTATACAGGATGAATTATGTATTGCTTAGGTGGGTAATGTAGATACTGCCTCTCCAACAATAGTAAGTACATATGAAATTTGTCATACATCAGAAATAGCAACTGAGGAGAAAAAAGGGGACAGCAGGCAATGAGTGGATAGGTAGAGTTATGGGTCAAGCCTGATCAAATTGTAATGTTGTGATTAATGAGGTCTGGGATGATACTTTACTGGCTTTCTGGCTGGCTTACAGACATGACTTATAAGGCTAATGGGTCTGTAGTTTCTATGGTCAGTGGTGGTTCCTCGCTTATGGAGTGGCATCACCATCACAGTGCACCATGATTCAGGAGCATAGCCTACAGCTAGGCTTGCATTAATCAATTTAAGAAGAGAAGCAGTAGGGGGTGCATGACACTGTTTATTAGACAACCTAGTGTACTGTTAGGACCCACGAAAGATGTGTTTGGTCTTGGAGAGTGCTTTAAGGAGATGATCCTTTGGGATGGTGGGAGGAATAACTCAAACATGTTTGGACCAGGGATGATAGGGAGAAGTTGGCAGCAAACTTGCTTGTTTGCTGATATGTAAGGAAAGTCTTTTTGATTTGAGTAGGAGTCATTACTGTACAGAAGTTAGAACAGTAATATGAACTATTCCTTAGTTTTCTAGCATACCTGAAAAGTACTTGTAATTACTTTTAGCTTCGGAAACTAGCCTAAGTTCATGGGATGTTTTGCTCATCCTAATAGCTGCCTTCAGTTTCTCGGTGAGTTTTTTTTTATATATTCACTTTGTGTTGTGGGGTTCTTGCCTTACAAGGTAAATGAAGCAGTTTTGTCCTTCTGTTGTATAGTTTCTTAATATCTATTGACCAGTAGGGTGATTTGTTATTAAATTTGCTGCAGTATTTGGTTGTAGTGGAGACTGCCATGTTGGTAAATTTATCTAAATAAGCATCTAGATCTCTGGCATAAATAGCTAAACATTCCAAGTCCATTATGGGGTTTACATGAGTGAATTTATAGATTTCATCATACCATTGTAAAAGGCTAATCCAAAGTCTGTAATGAAGGTGGTGTTGGCTATTGGAGGAGTGGATGCTCTGAATGTTAAAGTAACCAGTTGGTGGTCTGACTTTAACGATGGATCAGCTTGGGGTAGGGAACATTCCAGAGCTGAGTTTGTGAGAACTAGGTCTAGAATATTAATTCCAATAAAACTGTACCAATCACAAGCATCCACACTATGTTTATTTAGAGAATGGGCAAACAATACATTAAACCCTGATTGGAGAATGAACATTTTCCAGCAGGGTGTTAATGTGCAGGTAATGCCTGTTAAAAAACAAATCTGATACTTCATAGCAGCATATTAAAGTGCCATGGAGCTCAGACTGTAAGGAAGCTAACGGCCAACATTATTTTACACTTGCTAAGCAATGCTTTTGCTGTGTAGAGCATAAAATTACAAGAAATAGAAAAAAATTGAACAGTCTGTGTGTGTGTGTGTGTGTGTGTGTGTGTGTGTGTGTGTGTGTGTGTGTGTGTGTGTGTGTGTGTGTGTGTGTGTGTGTGTGTGAGAGAGTATATGGGCGCATGAAAGTGAGAGTGAGATCGATGAGCCATTATTTTACACTTGCTAAGCAGCACTTTTGCCATTTGCCATTTAGTGAAATTAAAGGAAACATTTAAAAAATAAAAAGAAGAAAATGTATGTGGAGGAGTGTATGTGAGTTTATATTTCTGTCTGTACATATGAGTTTATGCATTCTTGCGTGCATGAAAGTGGAAGCGCGTGCATGTGTGTGACAGTAATATAGAGAAAGTTTGAGCAATTGAGCAGTGGCAGCAGCTGTTAAAAGGTATGCATACCTCTCAGCCTCTTAGCTCAAGAAATCTGAATTAAACCTAAAATAATGGGAGGGGGGGGGGCAATGACTCAAAAACAGGAACAGATTTTAAATATTACTCACATAAACTTAGAAAGTTGCTAGAAAAAAAGATTTGCTTCGGCATACATTTTCTGAAGGAAATAAAGTCTGAAACTCAAATGTATGTCACCGTTTAGTGACTTCAATCCCCAAAGATTTGCCATCAAAACAAACATTTATGAGGAACAGAACAGAAAAAAAGGTAAAAATATGGACATTCTTTGAAAATATAGAGAGTTGGGTTACTGAAGTAAGAAACTTTTAATGGCTGCCATTTTTAAGTGAGTGATTTTAAACATATACTGCTTTTGAATGTTTGGTATGTGTGTGTGTTTGAGAGAAAAGCTACAGGTGTAGAGGTATTCTAGGATGCATTTTAGAACAGGTTCTCAGCTTTTTAATCCAAAGGAGGCCTTAAAAATTGTAAGAAAGACAAAAACTTCAGTCTTATTTTTTTCTTTCATGAAAGTCATAAGTTGTGCCCAAGGCTTAATGTTCAAAGCCAACAAAATATTAGCTCACAATAAACTAACAAACCAGTTATTGTGGGAGTACATAGGTCCTATCTGGGAATATTGCCTGCCTCCCTAACCCCCCACAAAAGACAGTCACTGCCTGTGCATCCCTCTGGTGTTAGACTGGGATGAAAGCGGAAGTTCAAATTGCCTTAGACATCTATTTCAAGTGACTGCTGACATACATACACATAGCATGCCTCCTCATTCCTCAACCCTAGCCCCCAAAGGCAGCAACCCGTATATGTGCCTAATGTGCGATTGTGAGGAAAGTGAAGAAAATAGTGATTACAGTAATATATTCTAATTTATTGCTCCTAGACACTACACCGCCCATACACAAGCTATAGGAAACTTCTCTGTACACCTCTGAGGTCTGTGAGAAAAGTAAAATAAACAATGAAAACACTGTCTTCAGCTCAAACACAAGTTATAATGACCTCATGTGCACTCCTCTAAGGTTTGACTGTGATGAAAATGAATGAAGTGATAACTACAATCCCCAGCCCCCCATAGCCTACAGCAGCTTTTTGTACACACATATCCGAACAAGGCTGGTTTTAGAATGGGTGTGGTCGAAAACAGAGGCTGTTATCAGTGTTACCCTATAAGGGTCATATCACAGTGCAGTTCAGGTTAAGGAGCATAATCAGAAAACTGATTTTTTTTCTCCTTATTTTCCCAACCAGCAGCAGCTTTTGTGGGGGCCCCCAAACCATCATGGATGATTAAGGGAGCCCCCTGTATCCATTTATACAGTCTGGGGAGTGGGGGCCACCAGAAACCGAGAAGATCTAAGTGTCTGAATGTTCTGTGATATATTTTATGCCTTATTTTTGAAATATAATTACTTCTTAGGTACATTTTTTACTGATATTCAGAAGAAGAAGAATGTATGTGTCCTAGCATAAATGGGTGTGCACAGAGAAAAATCAGTGATATTTTACACACACACACACACACACACACACACATACACACACACACACACACACACACACACACACACACACACACACACACACACACACACACACACACACACACACACACACACACACACACACACACACACCAGCATGAGCCATAGCAGTACTAGGTTTGTACTTATTTCAGCAAATAGCTATACGTTGTACAACACTGGTACTGCCACACCAGATCAGTGACTGCTGTTTAGCAGTCGTCAGACAGCAGCAGGGGTTATTTTTATTTACCTCATTGGGGAGTAATGCATACCTGTCACTGTCCCTGATTTCACACCCCTTCCCTGATTTTGCTCATACTTTTGCTTTGTCTTTTGTAAAAAGTCTGATTTGCTGGTAAATCATTCGGGATTGCAAACTGTCAATAAATCCAGACATCGGATTTTTATACTTATTGTCCAGAAAATACACATTGATGCAAAAGGTGTTAATCTATTAACTTTTTATGTGAATTATAGCAATATTTAAAATGTGTTCCTGATTTTGAGCCTTTATTCTGCTATTATTTTTGGCATTGCACTGAATTCTTGAGCAAAGAATTTGAGAGTTACATTATTTGGTGTTCTGCCAGTATTTATAAAACTCCCTGAAAAATAAAACCATCCCTGATAATTGGAAACGTCAGCTATTCTTAAATTCGTAAAATCCAAGGTTTGCAACTGAGATCAGTCACTCTGGGCTGGTGATCCCTCTAGTGCTTACCTTGTTCATGTTCATTATCAGGTTTATCTTAACAGGGTCATATCACAGCCCTGTTCAGGTTAAATAGCATAATCAGGAAATTAATATTTTTCCTTCATCTTTCCCAAACCACCAGAAGCTTTTGTGGGGCCCATACACAGTCAAGGATGATAAAAGGGGGTCCTCTGTAGTCATGGGTATTGCTGGGACCTAAAGCTGGCTATGTAGTTAGTTTCAGTAGACAGAATGTCCAACAGCAGGGTTTAACTACGCCAGGGGCACTATGTCATTGGTAAAATATTTAATGGAATTGTGATGCCTGTTACTTGCTAAAACACTATTATTATAAGTGGAAATATCTTTGCATTTTAAAAGAGATATAAATAAGAGTTATTACCCACCTGGTTTATTAAGTATACAAGATTGCTGTACTAGCTTTGATGATTTAGGTTCATAGGTTCATAGGTTCATACTAGGCTATCTGCCTAGGACATTTATAAGCCTAGCCAGAGTGTGTTTGGCTTTCGCCACCCATTTTAAATTAATTTTGCTATGCTCTTTTTTGAGGTTAGTATACTGTGCCTCTGTCTAACAGTGACACAAAAGTTTGACAGACATGTTACAAGATATCAGGATAAGATAACTTGCAGTGGTTAGGAGTCCACATGAAACGTGGGGCCACAGTGACCGCATGGGTTCACTGGTACCTAAAGCCAGCTATGTCTGCAAGCTTGTCATATACGTACAATTGTATCAGAATGCTAAACTTTTTGTATCCTCTGAACAGTATGCAACAACATTTATCATTTGAAAGTTCTGTACTTAATGTTTTTGCTTTTAATTTCCTTTTGGTTATTGGTTAGAACAATGATTCACAACATGACAAACTGAAGGCTCTACATGGGTTACATTCAAAATAATTTCAACAAAAATGGAAGAATATGAACCAAACCATAACAATGAAGCACAAGGGTAATAGAAACTAGTCACAGACAAAAGAGATGCTATGTATAAACTTTACACTTTGGTGAGGTGTACATGTTACAAGCTGAAAAGTGGCATTAGAGAAGTAACAAATAAAAAGTGAACAGCAGGTTTAGCCTTGGGAACTGTAGGTGGTAACAGGAGGTGTTTAGAGTACAAAGCAAGAGACCAAATTCAAGACTCTGAGAAGCATGGAAAGCCTTGAATGGTGAGAAACAAGCTTTTCACCAAAAAGGGAAGGAAAAAAAGCTTTTATTTCGATTTGACTTAAATATTTTCAGTTGCACTTATAGTGATGTGTGGTGATACATAGACATATATATATATATATATATATATATATATATATATATATATATATATATATGTGTGTGTGTGTGTGTGTGTGTGTGTGTGTCTATATATATATATATATATATATATATATATATATATATTTTTTTTTTTAATTTCCTGCATTCTGCTGTGTTTAGCTAAAAAAGATATCTGTTTAAATGTTTTAAGTTTGCTCTGGGACCTTAGCCTTGCAGCTTCATTTGCAGTTTTGAGAGACTTGTCAATTACTGCAAGATCTGAGCATCAGTTATGCATCATACTGCACTTCTATCTCCATAAGTAAAATTAGTTAAAAAAGCTAGCTGTTTATATTTTGAACTTGGTCTGGTGCCTCGGTCTTATAGTTTCATTCACAGTTTCAGGAGAATTGTGAACAACGGTTGGATCTGAGCCTCATTTAGTAATTTTTTACTGCATTTTTCCATTAACAGTGTTACTGGTAAATTTCTGCCTAGTTTGATGCCTTAGACTGTAGTGGGATTGCAATAGTGGCAGTATTGTAATTTGTGCTGCAGGTTTTTGCTTCTGTCCTTCTACAGCTGTTTAATTATAGTTTTGCTGTTAGAGTCTTACATTCTCCTTATCATTTGTCTTCTTAAAGTTGCATTCCAATGTATTCTGTTTGCTACATTCCTGTTTTCCCCTGTTCTTGTGTCTGCATTAGCCTCTACTGAAACATTAAGTACTGCTTTCCCTGCTCTTCCCTGCTGGTTGTACACTAATTACAGTCTTTCCTTTCTTCCACTATAAAAACTAAAGTTTCTGAAATTCTAACCTACTTGGGGTCATTGACCTGTTGCTCAGAGTTGTAAGACTGAGAAAACTGTGACTTGCTAAAGGTTCTGAATTCAGAGAACTTCACAACTGGTTTTATTTGATTGTATCCCCCTCTGGCTACTTTGCTATAGCCAGCACAGTGCTGTGTCAACTCACAGTCTTTTATACAAGACTCTAAGAAATGAGAAATAAGGTTTTCATCAAAAAGAGAAGAAAAAAGGGGAAAAGATGCTTTTTTTTTTGCTTTAACTAACAGTTTGCAAACCTGATATATTGTGGACTGCAAGATTTAGTGTCTGATTTCAATAGCTTCTTAAAGCAGCTTATTTTTTTCCAGCCATCCCATTCTTTCATCCTTTACCTGTTTTGGCTTTAAAAGCCAGTGTCTCTGGCTTCCACCCATTATGGTAATCTAACTTCCATTGCTATTGTCAGTTGTGTAAGCTTTTATGATGAAGGGGGTTTATGGACTGATGGCTAAAATTGTAACTGTTTGTGTCTTTCGGCTTTTCCCGGTTAGGGGTCGCCACAGCGGAACTCCGGTCCGCTAATGATTGGCAGTTGATTTTTACGTTCCGGCTTGCCAGGCCTGACGCACAACCTTCAACGAAGGTACGCCCATTCAAGCATGTCTCCACGCAGAAGACGCTCTAGCTGAGAATCGAACCAGACAGCTTCTTATTGTGAGGTGACAACGCTACCGCAGCACCACCACCGCAATAGTGTGCTAAAAATAGAAAGAGAAAAAAATGCATATGCCAAGCATGATAAATGTAAAGGGGAATACGGGTCCCTAAAATACTGGGGACAACCCAAAACATCTTCTTTATTTGTGGAAAAGATGGACATTTGATAAGATAAAAAGGAAAATGAAAATGAGTGCTTTCTGCAAATGTGAATAATATTAAAAATATAATAAGAAGAACAGGGATTTTGGAGTGATGTGATACATATGATGTAGATGTAATTATATTAGAAGGCACAAGGTTTTTAACATATGGGACTTCCAAGATGGCTGCACATTGAGTAACAGCTTAATTCTAGCTCTCCCAGTGTGAAAACGAAAACTTAGCAGAGAAAGCCAGTGGACCTAGATTTCTGGGTGCATTTCAATTACTGGCTAGTAAGTGCACTGCCTGGATACCAGGAATAAAGAAATAAAGAGGACCTGAACAAAAATCAGCTACAAAAGGTGATGAAAAATCACTGACTTGGAAAAATACTGTAGCTGTTCAGCAAAAATCAGTGCAAGCTCCAGACATGACTTCCAGTAACCTAGAGGAAAGTATATGGCAACTGCACTCAAACCTGACTAAAATAAATAAAACACTGATGTAGTATATCAACTCAAACAATAAAAGGCTGGAAAAAAATGGAAGAAGCTTTAAACAGATATTCACTTAAGGTGATATAACTGCAAAACATGGAGGTTGAAATGAAGAAAAGGCTGGCTAAATATGAGCGTACACAAGAAGAGATGTTTAAAAAAATAATAGAATTACAGGACAGAGTGCATAGGGAAAACATGAGATTTTTTGCTGCACTAGAACAGTTGGAAGGAACAGACTGTATTAATTTTATAAAGCACAAATAAGAAACTGGACTGGTATTCCACAAAAGGAATTGTTAATTGAAAGGGCACATTGTATGTATTCTCCAAACCTGGCTATGATAAAACAACCTAGACTTTAATAGTAAAGATGCAATCTTACCAGCAGAAGGAGTTGATTCTGACAAAACTATGGCAAAAAGACAAAATACTAAAAGTGGGAGACAGCAGAGTATTTGTGGAGAATGACTACTCATTGTACACCAGACAGAAGAGGAGCAAATTTATCCCATTATTCAGGGAATGTCGAGAAGCAGGCATGGGATTCAACCTGCTGTACCCAGCTGTCTTCAAAATATTTTTCCCTGGAGGAACAAAATCATTTTTTGGTTAAGCACATGCTAAGGAAGAAATACAAATGTTTCTCCAACAAAAAGTGAGCTGTGAAACAGCAGGAGATTCTGCATCTTGTTTGTTCTTCTGTCATTAAAGACCACAGAGAGACTGCACCAATGAAACCTTTTCCAGTGTTTCAATGGAAAATGTTTGAGAGAGGGAAAAAAGCAAATGCACACAAGTTGACTGGACAAATCGAGAGTGCATTGTAAATTATGCAGAGACAGGGTTTGGGAGAAGGAAATTAGCAGGAAAAGAACTGGAAAATCTGGAAGGAAATAAAATCAGTAACTTGGAAATTGATAAATACAGAATTACAAAGCAATAATTATATTTGTAAAACATAACTAAATAAAATCTGACAAATTTGGACTGTCTTGGACTTTGTTAAACTTGTAGGGAATTCTAAAGCATATCCCCCTACTTCATGTCATTAATATTCAGAAAAATAGTCAGAGGAGGGGAAGAGGAGGGAGAAAGTAAACTGTAAGTAAAACAATTTTTTCTTAATAGTACTACTTAAGTGGTGCATGGTTTTCTTTGCATGTTATAAAGAAAAGTTTTTTTTTTCAGTTTAGGTGTTATGGAGATACTAATGTAAATAGGTGCGCCTGTTTTTTTTTTTTCTTTTTTTTTCTCCCTTCTCTCTTCCTCCTTGTTTAGTTTTAAGAAATGTAGGCACTACAATGTCAAAAAAAGATCTGGTTAAAAGATCATGACAAAAGACAAATTATTGTGCTTTTTCTCATTCTTACATAGGGGAATGACTGGGTTAAGGCCAATAGCTTAATCTAGTAACACATTTTAATAGAAAGCAAGTAAATTAAGAAGAATATTGAATATTATAAGGCTTTTTTCTACTAAACAGTTTTGTATCTGGTTTTCATGTCTCTAGCAGACAATCTGATAAAGAGTAATGTCTTGGAGAAAAGTTTTCTGAAAGCATTTGATTGTTTATCCAGCTGACAGAGCTATAAAGATGAGACAAAACCAGACTAAACTTAGTAGAACCACAGGCTATACAATGTGGCTTAGCATGAATAATCTTTCTTTTAGGTTAGCTTGGGTCTGTGTGTATGGCTGTCAGTTTGGAACATGTGTTCCTATTAGGAGGATAAAATGTCAATATTTGAAGATGTACATACTTTGGTGTGTTATTTTTAAGTTAATAGCTTTTGTGAGTATTAGGTGTGTGTGTGTGTGTAGTTTTGTTTGAGGGTTTTCAATAAAACAAAAAGTTCTGTAAGATGTGACATAGGCTCAAATGGAAATGACAAGAAACAACTGTATAAAAGATTAACCTGCAAACAGTACATGCATGTAACAGAAAAGCTGTTACACATAAAAGGTGGGAAGACCCAATCTCTCAAGATGTTGACACTTTCTATAATGTCTTTAAACATTAATGGTCTCACAGATAAATACGAAAAAGAAAGAGTAGTGAACTATATTAAAAATGTAGAGTACAAATTGCTATGGTAAAGCAGACACACTTGGAAAGAGCTGAACATGTGAATTTGATAAAGAAAGGTTTTCAGGAAGGTTGTTCAGTATTATACCTGAGGCAAAAGAAGAGAAGAATACTAATATTAATTGCAAGAGGACCTCCAATAGTAATAGAAGAGGATAAAAAAGACAATAATGGTATATTTGTAGTACTATGGGGCTAGTGGCAAGGGAGGAGGATTACACTGGCATGTATTTATATTTCACTGCTATAATAGAGCTTAAGAAAATTCTGGGAGAAATTATCAGCTTTCAGCAAGGAATATTACTTATAGGTGGGGACTTAAATTTGAGTTGCAGTAGTGAAGATGTGTCTGGGGCCCTGAATAGATACTATAACAAAGGAGGGTAGATTTAAAAAAAATATGAAAGTATTTTGCTTGGTAGATGTGAATTCAGTACTAGGATTTCGGAGTGAATTTACCTATTCCCCAAGATTCAAAACCTGGGCTAGGATAGGAAGAATTTACATTTCACAGGAATATGTGCATTTAATTGAAGGTTTTGATACATACTCAATAACTGTTTCAGATAATGTGCCAATAATAACTAAAATAAAAACACAGGGTAATGAAAGAAAAATGAGACACTGGTACTTTCCTACCTATCTGTTGAAAAAAAGAGGAATTTAAGGAATGGGTAGTGGAAATTATTCAGGAGCTGTTAGAGAAGATAGAAATTTCTTCTAAAAATATAGCTTTGGAGTGAGATAACATTAAAGTGGAGTTTTTTTTTAAGTAGGGTGGAGATAAAAGAAAGGGAGATATGGTTAAGAAGTAACAAGAATTATTTAGAGGGACTGACAAATGTTAAACTATTACAAAATAGGGGGAATCTCACAGAACAGGAAGAAGAGCAACTGTAGAATGCTAAACAGAAGATAATGAATTACCTCGATAATATGCATGAGTTTAAAAAGATTGCTGTTAAGCAATTGTTTTTTGATAATACCTTTTAGCACAATGACTCAGGCAACAGAAAGCAGAAAGGGCTGTCACCAAGCTTAGGGAACCTATAACAAGGAAGATAACAAGGGATCCTGTAGAAGTATTAGGAATATTTTGGAAATTTTATGAAAGCCTGTATAAAGCAGAAAAATATGGAAATCAAGAAAAGGTACAAATGGAAATGTTTATGGAGGAATTAAATATGCCAAGGTTAGAGGTAGAGGAGGCTCAATTACTAACAGTCAAGATAGGAGGAGATGAGATATAAATGGTGATGTATAATCTATCTACAGGAAAGTCCCCATGAATCAATGGTATTCCTGTGGAGGTTTGGAAGGTAGGAAGGAAAAACTGATAAAAGATCTGGATGGTTTTGTTTAACAGCATTTTAAGAGAAGGAGATATACCAACATCCTGGAAGAAAGTGGTGATAGCTGTAATACCTGAAGAGGTATCCATCAGATCCAGCTTCATACAGGCCCATTTCAATATTAAACCATGATTATGCAATAGCTAAAAGAATGGCAAAAGTGATACCAAAAATGTGGTTCTGTGGAGGGGAGGCAAACATTTGATAACATTAACAGAACACTGATGGCCCAGAGGGAACCAGAACACAAGAAAATACCACTGTCGTTGGTGTGTCTTGATACAGAGAAAGCATTTGACAGAGTAATCTGGGACTTTATGAGCACAGCAATGGAAGTATTTACATTCCTTGATAAAATTATAAGGTTGATTAGGAGGATTTATAAGGGATTGGAGGAGAAAATTAAAGAGGACGGGTTCCTCTCTAATAATTTCTGGTTGAGCAGATGTACTAGACAGGGGTGTCCTCTCTACCCTTCGTTATTTGCATTATATTTAGAACCATTGGCAAAAAAAATAAGGGACTCAGAAATTCAAGGATGTAATTGGTATGGTAGTCAAGAAAGGCTGGCTGGATTTGCAGGTGACATTATTTTATACCAGACAAAACCAGAAAGTGACATTACAGTGCTATGGAACATACAGAGACATTTTCATACCTTTTTGGGTTACAAAATTAATAAACCTAAAACAAAGGCAATAGCGGTAAATTATGTACCCACATACAAATTGGTTTAGCAATACCCATACTTGTATTGGCATGATAAAATTAAGTATTTAGGAGTATGGATTAAAAATCATTCCAGTGTGGCAACTAAGGACATGTGGGAAAAGAACAAACAAAAGATAATACAAAAACTGAGAAAGCTCTGTTATATGGATATCAATAGAAAGATAAAAGCAGTTAAAATGTTTTGGTCCCTTTAGTCTTATACACAGGTCAGGCATATTTTTATCAACCAGAGGAGAAGTTGTGGATAGCAGTTAATAAAGAGCTGAAGGATTTTATATGGGAGGGGAACACAGCAAGATTCAAGTGGGATAAGCTTATTGTTCCAGAGTCTATATTAAATCAGCAAACACTTAAAAAAGCAAATGCTGATTTATCAACCCCATGTAAATAAAAGCTTACAATCCCGAACACTCAGAACAAATGTTTTTTCCCTTTCCACAAAAAAAAAACAATAAAAATAAAAACTTCAAAACAATACATAAAGTGGGGGGCTTCGCCCTCCACACCCCCTACTTAAATATACCAAATCCGAGATTGCACTACAGTGATGAAAATGACAAAGTAACAGAGGTCGCCAAGTGATTTCCTTCACAAGGAAAAAAATTGCTTATATACTGTTTCAATATTTTGCTGTTTCATGCTTTCAAGTTTGATCAAGACGCATCTGAAGAATTGCATCTTTGATTATATAATAGGAACCCTTCTTCCAATAGAACAATCCAGATTGGGATTACCTGATTTGAAGGGGTATTTCAGAACAATGCATGTAAGGCTCCTATACATAGCACAAGAAGAAAACTATAATTCAAAGTGGAAAGAGATAATGATGAAACAGGGGGTAAGCTCAAGAAACAAAGAAAGACTGCAATTTTGGAGACTGGGTTTTTGGATGCAGACCTTAAAGGAGAATAACAATAATCATATAGAATATTATATTTATAAATTAGCAGAAAGTATTCAGAGAACAAAGCCAACACGGGAATGAAAAAAGTAGATTCTGCCAAAACGGGTGACTGCAATTAGGGCTACAGACAATAGGCAAGAGGGGGCTGGAATTTTTTGGAGAAAACTGGCAAAGGAACCAAGGTATTGGAAGCAAATAACTAGAGAGGGAAAGATAATAGAATGAGAAGACACCATGAACTTATTTAGACTGCAGGTTAGAGATTGCCTTCCCAATCAAAGATTGGTATCAGAGTATAGACAATGAGAAAGAAATTGGGGGGGGGTCCTAAATGAAAGACCAACACTAGTAGAGTTTTCAGTAGAATTTAGAACAGAAGTTGGCATTAAGAAAGGCATAATTAGAGCATATAAAACATGATATGATAACTATAAGGATCAATCAGGGGAGGTTAGAAAGGACTGGGAAGAGAGATTGAATAAACAATTCACAAAGAAGCAATGGGGGCTATAGGTATGTCTCCCATATATGCAACAAAGTCTAAAATATTTAGGATCTTTTGTTGGAAGTGTTTACATAGGTATGTTATACCCTAAGTAGACTTCAAAGAATTTTTCCTCAGGTAGACAGCAAATGTTGGAGGTCTGATGGGGAAGAAAGATGTAACTGGGAACATATTTTCTGGGAGGGTATTGAGTTGGCAGACGTAAAGATTCTCTACAGACTGCCATGTTGGAGATGCTGGGTGAGCAAATTTGTATAACTAAGGAAATTATTTTTTTAGCTATGATACAGATACATATTGGAATTCCCTAGATACAGTAAGGCCTTGCTGAGTGTAATTATGATGGCTGCCAAAAAAGCAATCACTAGAAAATGGCAATCAAAGTCTAAACCAAGTTTAGCAGAAGTAGTGAAGATAGTAACTGAGTAAAAACAAGTAGAACTGGGATCTTTAGAAAAGGGTAGGAGCAGATTACATAGGAAAAATGTGAAGTGTGGGATCAATACATACAAAGGAGAAACAAGGTTTAAAAGAAGGCAGGAAATGATTGACAATGATGAGATTTATTATAAGTGATGTGTAATGTTTGCAGCTACAGTTCTGTCAGCATGGTTTGTATGTATAATGTTTGCAACTGAGATTGTGTTGGTATGGTTTATTTTCATTTATATAATGTAAGATTGCCTTTGTCATACATGATAATTTAATAAAGATGTTTCTTTTTTAATAAAAAATACATTTGTTTAGAAAAAGATTTTTTACCATATGAAGAAAGATTATAGAAAATGGGGAGGAAAGATAATCTGGAATTTGGGAAATGAGAGATGTTCTGGAATGGCCATATTCTGTAGAAATACAGTAAAGATATTACATGTAACTTTAGCAAAACTTGGAAGATTAACCATTGTAGAGTTAAAATGGAAAAAACAGGTTAATAAAATTATAACATTATATACTTGTACTAATTGTAAAGAAAGAGAAAGCTTATTTTTCTAGACTATGTAGTGATAAATATGAATATTATAATAACAGGAGACTTTAATTGTGATTTAAGAGGCAAGCGTAAAAAGAAAGTAAATTATATAAGAAAAAATGTTAGAAGTTTTAAGATGTGGCAAGTTCAAATTCTGAGACAAAATTTCATGGATTTACAAAAGACGTATATATAGAAGTGAAATATATTATTTTATACCATCAGAATGCTTAGCTATAGCAGAAGGGGAGGTAGCTGAAACAGGATTTTCTGACCTTTTGCAATATGGCTACAGATAAAGGAAAACAAGGAATACAAAAAAATAGCCAAATGAATAAAAAGGATAACTGAGAAAGCATGGAATGAAGAAAGAAAGTGATTAAAAATATAGTTATGGAAGGATCATATTACTATGAGAATATTTTATAAAAATTGGTCTGAATGGTGGATGATGTTTAAGGAAAAAATATAAAAAATGTTTTTATAGTGGCAATGCAATGTGAGAAAAGTAGAGAAAGAAAAATAAAAAAATTGTAATGATGCATTGGAATATTTAAAACTTTATATAAATTATATGAGAGAAATCAAGAAAAAATACAAAAACTTAAATATAAGCAAAAACATTTTTATAGGGGAAAAAGAGGAGAAGTACTGAATCACTTAAGCAGATTAGTAAAGGAAATGGTAATGTAATGAGTGAAATAAACATGTAAAAGGGGAAATTATAAAGAACTCAGGAAAAAATTATGAATAGTGCAGAACAATGTGTACAAGAAATGTTTAAAGAAAAAAGTAGGTAGTGAAAAAACGTGGAAAGTAAAAAAGTTAAAAGAAAAAGAGAATAAAGAGTTTGAAAATGAGATTTTTTTAAATGAGCTAGATAAAGTATTAGGACAAGTAAATATGGATTTGTCTACAGGACCAGATGGAATAGAGTACGAAATGTATAAATAATTAAGAGATTGGCAAAAATATTTTTTAAAGATTTTGAATGAATAATTAAATTAAGGTGTTTTATGTATAAAGAATTGTGTAGTGGAATAATTAAATTCATATGTTAGAGGGAAGATAGAAAACAATTAAAAAATGGAGGCCAATAATATTAAATAATAATGATGATAAGATCTTTATGAAAATAAAACAAAAGAAATTTGAAAGTGAAATGGAAAATATTATGAAAGATAGTATATATAGTATGCTATATAGTATAAAGGTGAAAGGTTGTCAAGAATTATTAATGATAGTTAAAGAAATTGTGGACGATATTATGAATAGAAAAGAAGAAGAAGTGAAAATCATGATAGGAGACCTTAATAAGGCATTTGATACAATTAGGCATGAAATCTTATTGGTAATAATGAAAGAATATAATATAAGTGTGAAATTTTGGAAATTATGTATATCAGCATATAGTAATAAGAAATTAAAATACTTGTAAATGGCTGGTTAGGTCAAGAGGTATATATGAAGAGTTGTATAAGCAGGGATGTCCAATGAGTTATATACTCTTTGCATTAGTTATTAACTGGACACTATGTGAAATAAATTATAAAATGAAGGAAGTGGGGTATATAACACCTGAAGGGTTAAGAATTCCAGTTCTGTTCACATATGAGATGGCATTATAATAATTGCAAAAAACAAAATTTTTAGATAAAATAAGTAATAATTTGCACAAATGAGTGTCTAGAGGTGACAGATGGTTTTAAATAAAGAGAAAAGTTAAGGTTTAGGTGATGCAGTAAAGATGGGGCATATATTTTACAATAAATAAAATTTCTGCGTTAGGTACAAAATTTGAGAATAAAGATGTATGTAGAATTCAATGGGAAAAAAAACAAGCCAGTCTATTCTGGAGAACATATAAATTATCATTCAGAAAAAAGGCTTATTCAATAAAGTCAGTACTGATGGGAAAAATAGCATACTTAGCAAATGTATTTTTTTTTTTTTTGCCAACAGTATTTGAAAAGGAATTATTGCAGTTTTTTTTATTTATATGCGGTTCTAAATTAAACCCAGTAAAAAAAGGAATTTTGTATGTAAAAAAGGAAGGATGTTTATGGTTAATTACCCCAGTGGTATATGCTGCTTCATTAAATTTGTACAAAGTTTTAAAGTGGATAAATTAAAAAGATAACAGGTTAATAGTAAAATTGTATAAGTGTAAGTATGATAAATTTGGGGGTATAGTAAAAAGAATAAAAGAGAAAAAAAGCTTATAAATGAAGAAATAAAATGTTACAAAGAAAAATATTTCTGTGGAATATAAAACTTGATGATATAGAAAAAGATAGAAAAGTGTGGTATAGAAAAGTATGGTATACGAATGTAATGATAAAACATTGCTATGTAAAACCCCAGGGAAATCTAACAGATGAAAAAAAATAAAGCTATACAAATAAGAAGCAAATGGTGTAATCAGAAAGCAGAATGGCAATAGATAAATTGCCAGTAAAAGGAAATATGCCATATAAAAAGAAAAATGATGGAATATGTTTAAATTGTCAAGAAGAAGAAACTACAGAACATGTGTTTTTGAAATGTAAAAGAGTAAAAGGTTATGGGGAAAACTATGCTAAGAAGATTTTTTGAAAATATAAAATAAGTGGATAAAATAAACATGCAATGTCTTTTTGCCTTTTCCCAGTTAGGGGTCGCCACAGTGGATCACTGATCTGCTAATGACTGGCAGTGGATTTTTACAGTGCCGAGGTGACAGCCAGATGCCCAACCTTGATGGAAGGCACACCCACATGCACATGCACCTACCTGAACATTTTTATCATTTACGCAGCTGCAGGGAGGACATGCAGACTTCGCACAGAAGGTGGATATGGTTAAATATGGATGTTATAAGAATAGAAGTAAAGACTATGTTAAAAGAATAGTTAAAAAGTTATTTTAGGTTATATGGAATGAAAAAAATAAATGAAATTATTGTTTAATGGTAAATGGATTTTAGCAACAATATTAAGTAAAGTCAGATGGTGGTTATGAAAAAAGGAGTGGGAGTCTGATATAGATAAACATTTAGTGTGTTTGTAAAGGAAATTATGTATATGTAAAAACAGACTTGTATATTTAAATTTTTGTATACTTGTGAATGTTTAAGAATTTTGTAAATAAGAGTTCTTTTTGTGTATAAATAAAGGACCCTACACTTTTTGATAGATCATGTTGATATAAAAGATCTGAAAGCACATACCATTAATGCAGACATGTGGGATTTTTGTTTAACATATCATCCGTGTTACACTGAGGAGCACAGCACCCCCCCCCCTTAAACTGCACTACATTATCAGCAATCCATTTACATGGTGTGAGAGTAAAACCCACAGACTTCTGCATCAAAGGCAAGCATGCTATCTGTTGTGCTACTAATAATGCTTTCCATTGCTACAGCACAAACACTGATGGCCATTTGCTAAACAAAATCATTGCCCATTGAAAAGAAACTTAGCATGAGCAATAGTAAACTTCTCTTCCCCTAAAACTCACATTCCAAGAAAATGCACTGAAACATACCTCTCAGTGTCCAGATTTTCACAGAATGTCCAGATGTTTGCTTAATATTTTGGGTATGTGCCTCATACAATTTTAGGGTTTTTTTCGCAAATCACTGAGGACTGAAGCCACTAAATAATGACATACATTCGGGTTTTAGATTTCATATCCATCAGAAAATGTCTGCTAACACAAATCCTGTTTTTCTAACAACTTTCTAAGTTTATAAGGACAGTATTTAAAATCTGACCCTATTTTTGGTCCTTTGTTCCCCACATTATTTTGGGCCTTGTCTATATTTCCTGAACTAAGAGGTTGAGAGGTATGCACTGAAACTCTCATTCATGGAAAATAAAGTTGGACAATGACAACAGAGTTAGCATGAGCAGCAGTAAACTCCTCTTCCCTTGCAGCTCACATTCCTTGAAAATGCACCAAAATTCACATTCTTTGAAAATGCACCCTGCTGACTAGTCTGGTGATTGGTGTAAAGGATTAAGGCTTTTGTCTCCTGTAACCAAAATGTAGGGCTAGGACATTTTACACACACAAATCTACCTATGGAAGGCTCTGTCTTCTTTCCCAGTCTGTCTAGCTAGCCACTCCATGTTCCAAAAGTTCTCTATCTCATTTGAGAAATACACCAGCCACTTCCATAGCAGTAAACAGTTCCATTCTCAAAGTTCCAATGTTTAAATCCACAATGTGACTCACACAGACACTGACTGTGTACTTAAAGAAGAAATCGCACAGATGCAGAGTGCATCCTTAAAGAAGAAATGTACTTTTTAATCGTTGAATTAGAAATGAAATGTTGTATCTGCACACCCCCCCCCCCCCAGCAGATAGCGGGCTCTAAGCAACTGTCTTGGTTTCCTAGTGCTGTATCTGGCTCTGGTCATACATGCTTTTGCTACTAACTAGCTTAGCCATGTAGAAGCACAACTATTATATTTTCTTAATTTTACACTGAAAAGCTAGACGCATGTTGTTTACCCAGACCATCAGTAACAATACTTTATTTTAGTTTGCTGCACTGTGATAATGTTTTCCTCTGCAAAATTTGCCTAGTTTTATTTGCAACTTCTACCACCAAAGCAACTACTAAAGAATTTTCAGATGTCAAGCTACATTCTGAAAATGGCTTTCATGTGCATACATAATTTATTACATAGCCACATCTGTTTTTCACAATTACTTTTTTGAGGCAGCTTTATTGTTTGCGTCTTTTGGCTTTTCCTGGTTAGGGGTCGCCACAGTGGAACTCTGGTCCGCTAATGATTGGTGGTTGATTTTTACTTGCCGAGTTACCAGCCCTGATGCACAACCTTCAACGAAGGTATGCCCATTCACGCATGTCTCCACGCACAAGACTCTCTAGCTGAGAATCGAACCGGACAGCGTCTTACTGTGAGGCGACAATGCTACCGCAGCAATATATATATATATATATATATATATATATATATATATATATATATCTATATAGTGGATATAAAAAGTGTACACACCCCTATTAAAATGCCAGATTTTGTGATATAAAAAAAATGAGACCACAATAAATCATTTCAAAACTTTTCCCACCTTTAATGTGACCTATAACCTGTACAGTTCAATTGAAAAACAAACAAATCTGTTAGGGGAAAAATATATAAAAAATAAAAAACGTTCAATATGCTGGTTGCATAAGTGTGCACACCCTTAAACTAATACTTTGCTGTGTGCGCATATCCTTAAACTAATACTTTGTTGAAGCACCTTTTGATTTAATTATAGCATTTAGTCTTCTTGGGGACACACTTGCCATCAATTAAAGAGACTCTGACGTACATATATATGCCTATATGTACATACATACATACAAATATTTCAAGTACAGGCATTAATGACCTTCTAGCTTGCCAATATACCAAAACACTTATATCATAATAAGTATCCAGGCTGTTCTTAAAAATATCTAAACTAGTACTAGCTTTAATGTAATTTGGTAGTCTTTTCCATGCATCAGCTACTCTGTCAGAGAACCAATTAGTACACTTCTCATTCCTATAGAATCTTCTACACAGGTTATCTGATGATTCTCTAGTACGTTTTGTTAACCCCAAACATTCCCAGAGGTAGTTGTCACTAAATGCCCTATATACCTGAATAAGATCTCCTCTTAGATATCTGTAAGAGACACTGTACAATTTCAGATATTTTAGTCTTTCTTAATAACTTAAATTTTCACATCCATGAATATTCTTGGTATATTTCCGCTGTACTCTTTCCAGTTTACTCATGCTTGTTTTCTTATAGGGTTTCCATATTGTTATTTCATACTCAAGTTTGGGTCTAATGTAACTAACAAACAATGACTTCATTATTTTTGATTTCCTGGGCTTTATAAATCTTTTTATACAACCTATAGTTCTATAACTATCATTAATTAATTGGTTGATACGATTAGAAAAACTCATAGCTGAATCTACCCATATACCCAGGTTCTTAAAAGAGTCTACAGTTTCAATCACTGTGTGCTGCATTAAATATTCACCTTTTACTTCATGCCTACCAAATCTCATATGCTTAGTGTTTGATGTATTTATCAGCATATTATTCTCCTGTGCCCAAGTGGTCAATTTAATCAAGTTATTTTGCAGACATGCCTTATCTGTAACAGATGTAATCAGTTTACCCAATTTCAGGTAATCAGCATATAGACTGTAGAACACATCAGATGAAAAAGTTAGATCTGAAAGATACAATCTAACCAAGTAAGGTGCTAGGACAGAGCCCTGTGGGACACCCTGACTGCAACCAAGGATTTTGCCTCACCAGTTGCTGTATGATACTTGCCATGTCCTATTTGTAAGCCATGCAGCTATCCATCGTAACAAGAGTACATCAATACCTAGTTGTACAAATGTATTGATCGGTGTTATGTGTATGACCCTGTCAAATGCTAAAGTTAAATCTATATAAATTACTTCACAGCACAATTTTTCATTCATAGCTGTTATTATATTGCTATAGAACATCATGTTACCGGTGGTAATAGATCTGTTTTCAGCATATGAATGCTGATATATGATTTCATGTCCCAGCCTATCCAGTTCTGACAATAACTTATCCAATATTACCTTCTCCATTTTTTCCACAACATGAAAGTAGACTTAAGGGTTTATATGACTCTGGGTTTGTCCTACTCTCCTTTCCTTTAAAAACAGGTTTAATAAGCGCATGTCTCGAATCTTGAGGAATATCCCCATATTTATATGACTTAGTGAATAAAAGATATAATGGTTCTGTAAGTTCTTGCTGAAGTGTTCTCATGTCATTGTTACTAATTCCGTCTCCTCCCTGTGCTTTGTTTGGATCCAGTTTGCATAGTTCTTTTTCAATATAATCTAATTTGACTCCAGTATCTGGGGTTACCTGGATGTCACTAGGAAAACTTACCATCCCTTTTCTGGAGCCAAACTGTTTTGCATAAGATTTTGTAAATATATTTATAATCTGTTGTGTCTGAGAATAAATTTTAGAATCTGCACACAGTTTACCAATTTGTGTCTTTACTCTTTCCATATTTTATGTATCTATAAAAAGGTTTCCTATTATGCTCAATATCTTTATATAAATTTTCTTCAATTTTTTCTTGATCTTGCCTCACACTATGCTTAATCTGTTTGTCCAGCTTGTTTATTTCAGTTTTCAAACTTGTAGTTAAACCTCTCTTCTATTTCTTATATTTTTTATCTCTCACGTTAATCAGGTATCTTGTTCTTATGGAAATAGACCCCCCTGATGATCCATGCCTAGATCTTGATGTTAAACTTTTTTTTTTATTTTTTGCATTCAAACAATTTCTCTTTCAAAACTTTCTACATTCCATCTGCAGTTTTTTCACTGAACAACTCACTCCATTTGGTTTTACATAGTGATTGTTTTGCTTCCATATAATCTTCCATATAACAACTGGGGCATTCTACAGTCCAAAGCAGAACTGCACAAAACTTTAGGCAACCAGCCCATTTTCACCTACAAGAAAACAAACTCCCTCAAAACCCTCTTTGAGCACAATAGCAGAGAAAGTAAAACCCCTACAGCAGTGAGTACTCCAGGCACGCTCCCATGCGCACAGTGCATCTGCTGCCAATATATTATTCCAGATAGCAGCGTTATAGTAGCAAACAGAAGGCAACCAATTACCTTTAAAGAAAGGTATAACTGCAACACCACTAACATGGTATACCTCAGCAAATGTAACCACTGCAAAGCCTTTTATGTAGGAATGACCACGCGCAAGTTAAGTGATAGGATCAAAGAACACTATCAAGCAATTCGGAGAAGCCTTAGCACTAACGCATTAGTGAGACATGCATTGCTATGCAGAACCCCTCCAGGATTCACCTTTCTGGTCCTAAACAAAGTTACCACTTTCAGTGGAGAATCCAGCACCCCACTCAAAGTTAACGAACTGAAATGGCAAATAGAGCTAGGTGCAGATTCACCATCAGGTCTAAACGGCAGTCTAAATATAAAATGTTTTTTGAAATGGATCGGGTAACCTGACCCACAATGTACATGTCATTGCCTATCAAATAACAGGTAGCTTAACAGTATTTCTAGAAACAATGGAATGTTCCTCAATAGATTTCTGATGAAGTTCGAGTATGTAACAATAAAATTGCGAACAAAAGTGCTCAAATCTGTATCTGGCTCCTGTGTGGTTTTTCGTTCCTGATCACTCAGGTTTTTCAGTTTACGCATTTAGTTTTTGTTCCATGGAGATAGTCCTCCTTGAATATTAGTTTTTGTCTCTACTATCGGATCATGGAAGACCCCACGAACACCAGAGGAGGAATTGACAGTCAAGAATTATTTGACATATCGATGCACAGCATTCCAACCAACATGGCCACATTGGTGAGATCTTTATCACAATCTTCTACTATAGCAGAAAATATATTAAGAGAACTGAATTTATCCAACAGTGCTCAACACCACCAAGCTCGAACAACCACAGAACCATCCAGCAAACGCAGAGAACAAAAGGGGCCAATCCCACTGAAACAGTTCTTGAGACAAAATGACTCTAACCCGTTCTCCAACTTCCAACCAGTGGAACAGAATGGCGAATCATCCAACGGCAATACGGAAAATGAGACGCAACTCTGCATATCGGATTGCTGTTTTCTCATCTTCTAACTAGAAAAATTGCTAACCAACTGTAAAAATACAGAATTCGACAATTTTTATTTAGCAAAATGTATCAGCCTTGAAATAGTGCCCAAAGGACTAAGAATATACAAATTCCTGAATGGACTGCAGGCCAGTGGGGAAACCTATAACACACTGTGCAAAATCTACAATGAAGCAGGGCTGCTAGTGATGCAAGTACTGATCACACACAACAACAAAAAATTAGAGGAACTCAAAGAACAAATAGTTGCTATCAATGAAACCATAACACAACACCCTGGATTCAATCCACTAAGTTTGGAATGGTACAATATTAATGCCAATACTTCCAAACACGTTACCCAAATTACCCAAAAGAAAAAGAAAAAACTGATCAGAGACTGGCAGCAATATCAAAACAAAACTCCATATCCAATCAATACCAATAGCTCAGAACAAGACATTGAGGTGGCTGAATCAACAGGAAGACCACGCAATGGAGTCTCTACCCACCAAACTGAGGATTACTACCGCCACCAGGCTACCTGCCACCAAAATAATCTCCCAAATGGATCCAGACCACATGGAGCAGCAGAACAGACCACCACGATTGAGCCTACAGGGGACAGCAACCAAGCAGGCACCGACAGGTCAGTGCAGTCTCCCCAGAACCACAATCCTCACAATTACACCATCCCACAACAAGGGCACAACATCATGGGCACCAATGATGCCCACAACCATCAGCAGTCTTTTTTAGCCATGAGTAGAGACTCAGATCAGCCAGATCTGCCATCCAGACCCCATCACAGGAAAGGCAGGGGACAAGGCTGATGGAGGGGGAGGAGCAACAACAGAGGGAAAACGACTACCACCCAACAACTTTGAACCACGCAGCACTAAATCCAAGATACGAACCAAACACCAGCATTACAGCAGCTAGTAAACACACGGTTTACAGCCTCTCAGATGTGATCCTTGATAAAAAAATATGTGAGCTGCTTAACAAAGGAATTAACTTCATTCTGTCTCAATGACTACTGAAGTTATCCTGGACCTAAAACTGTACTGCCTCAAACTTAACCTCAAACAATGCTTTAAAAGTAATAAATCTTGCAGTAACCTGTTTGATTTGTCCTCCAACACACACAACAGTTTCACTGAAGGTAATAAACTAATGTCATTTAATGCTGATTCTGATGTTGATACTGTACTAATGTTTTCTGATACAGACTCTGATACTGAAAGTGATTCTGTACAAATGAGGTCTGATGCACATCCAGAATTTGTAAACAAACAGCTACCTGATACCAGTAAGATTGCTATGAATGCCTTAACTGATATCCAAATTGTAAGTGTTGCTACAAGTGTACAGCAATATGCTGGGCACATTCAGAATACCACTGCCGCTGAGGCAGACACGTGCATGCAAAATATTAATAGCATTACAGGGACACAGCCACAAATGCAGATGCAGCGTACCATAGTGCTACAAGTAGCGCTACAGCAAACAGACCTATGAGGGCACGGCAAACAACAGAGAGATCACCACCAAATGCCACAAGGCATAGGCATAGTTACTATCTGCGTAATAATGTTAGTGTGTGTTCAAATGCAAATACTACTGTTCATGAAAATTGTACTGTTATGAATTTGCTTACTAATGTGCATGAGAACTGTCACCTGGTGAGTGCAGCCAATATAGAAGTTCCAGAAAATGTTGCAGTAGAATACATAAATGCCAGTAATTATAACAGAGTGCACAGAGGAAGCAGGGACTGTGTCAGGACCCCTCATAGGATAGAGAGGCCAACAGGCATCCCAGTGGCAGACAGGACCTACACTAGCATAGGGCAAAGCATGCAAACTGAGTCTATGCCCCCCCACAGCCCCCTAAACAGTACATTAGAAAACTCACTAGTATCAGAAGAGAGCAAAGCAGGACCACCTCTCCTGAAAAGGAAAAGTATGTTCAATTCCATACTCAACAATAATATTAACATGTTTTCCAAAGTGTGCAAGAACGAACTAAGAGCCCTGCTTCACAATAAACCCCAGTACTCCTGAAACAACCTCAATAAAGAAGAAAAAGAAGCACTCCAAGCTTTCAGTACAAACAAACAACTGAAAGTCTTAAAAGCAAACTAAGGTGCATGAATAGTCGTTATGCACTTTTCCACCAATGTCACTAAAATGCAATAGGTGCTCACCAAAGACCAGAGCTACCGCAAAGTCACCAGAGAGGAAGTTTTAGTCAGATTTAAAAACATTGATGCAACACTCCTAAAACTAGCAGGGCTTAATAAAATCTCAGAAGAAGAACTCAAATTCATGGCCGTGGATTCCCCAGAGGTAGGCAAGCTCTTCAGGATCCCCAAAATCCACAAAAATCAGGTGGATCCCCCGGTAAGACATATAGTTTCATCCAAAAGGACAAAAAACGGAATATGTATTAGAATTACTTGATTTCTATTTTAACCCGAAAGTACAAGCCACTAAGTTCTATCTAGATGACTCATGGGAATTCCTTGACAGGATCTTTCAATTCCAAACCAACAATGCACATAAAAAAGCGATACTTGTCACCCTTGATATCATAGAGCTACACCCTAGCATACCACATAATCAAGGCATTCAGCTGGTAAATAATTACCTTACCAAGCATAGAAATATAGACCCACACAAAGCAGACACACTCTGCTCACTCCTCAGATTAGTGCTAGAAAATAATTTCTTCAGCTTTGAAGACTCTATTTATCAGCAACTGAAGGGGGTGGCCATGGGAGCCAAGATGGCCCCCTCGTACCCCAATCTAGTACTGAGCTGATGTGAAGCAGACATGCTGGCCCAAATTGAAGGATTTGAACATATAGTGTTATTCAAATGCTATATTGATGACATGTTCTTCCTTTGCGAAGGGACCACAGCAAGTATCTCCACCCAAGACTGGAGCAGACAGTCATGAGGAGAAGGTTAACACTTGCACCACATCTCCAGCCTCACATAGACCTACTAAACCAGCACTGGCAAAAAATACACATAAATGCACAAAATCATACTTGGGGGCTCTAAATAAAAACCTGCAAAAGCATCAGAGAGCTCCAAAGCAGACACCCACAAAACCTGCACCTCCCTTCACAAACCAGACAACACATAAAACACAAAATCAATGTGCCACACAATCACAGCCCTTAAGGCGAAATAACATACCTAACACACTAGTAATAGGTGACTCAATAGTCAGGCACACTGACACCCCACTCACTAGGCTGGACAAGGCGAAGGTTACTGTTAGCTGCCTGTCAGGAGCCAGAATCCGCCACATAACACAAGTACTCAGGTCACTCCAGAACAAGTACAAATATGTCTCTGTCATTGTTCATGTTGGTGTGAATGACCTGAGCCGTACCTCCCTGTACTACATGAAAAGAGACATGGAAGACCTCTCTGATCATGTAGCCCAAGCGGGTATGACTCTGACCCTGAGTAGCATCCTGCCCTCACCAAGAATGATACCTCAGTATAAAGAAAAAAATATCAATTTCAATAATTTGGTAAGCTTCTGGTGTCATTCAAAGGGGATCCAGTGTCTGTCAGCCTGGGATGACATGCTCGGCAAGCCGCATTGTTTCACAAGAGATGGCTTGCACCTGTCACCCCTTGGCTTTCGAATACGGGCCAAGGCTCTTGCTGCCCTCATAGTGCCTTTTTTAGGCAAGGCTCAAAATTCAAACCCACCTCCGTAAACAGCACAAGTAAAAAAATGAGGGTTATGGTACTCAACGCCAGGAGTTTAAATCTCAAAATGCATGCGCTCCAAGCACTCCTAAGTATGGAGAATGTCGATATCTGTGCAGTAACTGAAACCTGGTTCAAGGCTTTAGAGAGCACTCCGGCACTACTGGGCTACAACTCATACCACACATTTCGGCCACAGAACACGGACCGAAACACAAAAGGAGGGGGTGTATCCATATTCATCAAGGATACCCACACCTCCAGGTTAGTGGTGCAGCATGATACTTCTGAGATCATCCATATGCAACTAACATTGGGCAAATCTGCAATGCAAATTGTGGCCTGCTACAGATCGCCCTCCATGACCCAGGACCACCACTCCACCTTTCTGGAGACACTAGAAAACATGAAGGTCCTACCGAACACCCTGATCTTGGGAGATTTCAATTACCCTACCATTAACTGGGAAAACTACTTGAGTACAAACTCCCAGGCTCAGCGCTTCCTGGAATTTATCAACTCAAATGCCCTGGATCAGCTGGTAAACTCCCCTACCAGAGGCCACAACATATTGGACCTGGTCATCACCAACATGGGTGACAGGTGCTCCGTACTGGAGGTCAACCTGTCACTGGTTAGATCAGACCATAAACTAATCACCCTGGATGTCCACACCCCACCACAACCCCCGACCAAGGAAACCACAGTGAAAAACTTTTCTAAAGCAAACTTCACCTTACTTAAGGCAGAGGTGGTAAGTTTCACAGCCACAACGCTAAAAGATAACACTGCCCAAGATGCAGAATCCTTTACAATTGCACTCTATGAGCACCTACAAGGATGCATGGATCGTGCCATCCCTAGCAAAACCAAGACTCACTCACCTAAGAGAAGGAAACCAGTCTGGTGGACCCCTGCCATAAACAGGTTATACAACAAAAGGAGGAAACTAGTTCAGAAAAAAAGCAAATCCCAAGAAGGAAAGACATCCCTGATCAGTATCAGTAAGAAACTAAGGTCCCTCACAAAATCATCCAAGGCTAACTTCAAAAGAAAAATAGCCAAGGATTTGAAAGATAACCACAAAGCCTTCTTTAGCTATGTCAAGAATCTAAGTGGCAACTCGTAGATATGCTCTGAGATAGTGCAAAATAGCACAAAATATGCTGAACCTACTGATATTGCCAACATACTGGCAGATAGATTCAGTGCAAACCTCTCCTCCCTCTCACCTTCAAAAGGGCCCACAACAATACCGGAAAAGTGTAGTGTCCCAGAAATCACAGAAGCACAGGTGAAAACAGCCCTTTCAAAAACCAAAAACACAGCATCAGTGGGGCCATATGGTGTCCCAGGCTGTGTCTTGCACGAACTACAGAATGAACTAACCCCCCCACCTAAACACGCTGTTCAACCTCAGCCTCTCCACAGGCTACGTGCCCATAGAATGGCACACAGTAATGGTTATTCTGCTCCACAAAGGAGGGGCCACAACTGACCCTGGTAACTATCGCCCCATAAGCCTGACTAGCCTGGTCTGCAAGGCTATGGAGCACATCATCATGGAACTCATTAACAAAGACATTGGGAACCTCCAAACACTTGACCCAACCCAGTTCAGCTTTGTTAAGGGCAGATCATGCCTACTAAACCTGGTTGACTTCTTTGAGACAGTTACCAAGGCCATAGACGAGGGAAAGGTGGTTCACACAGCCTACCTTGATCTCGCCAAGGCATTCTGCACCATTCTTCACTCGGGTATTATAAAAAACTCACCAGCCTGAACATAAATCCCTACATCACAAGATGGGTTGCCAACTGGCTTACAGACAGAACTCACATGGTAAGAATAGCGGGCTCCAGGTCTGACTCTAAACCAGTCACAAGTGGTGTCCCGCAAGGCTCGGTTCCTGGACCCCTACAGTTCGGCATATATTTCTCAGAAGTACAGGCAAACACAGGAGGACTATGGCTAACCAAGTTCACCGATGACTGCAAACTGGGAGCCATAACTGACTCTCTGGCTGACACGGACATCCTCCAAAAAGGCCTTACTGAGACAGACACCTGGTGTCAAAGACATGGCCTCAAGCTAAATGCCAAAAAATGCATAGTCATCCCGTTTGGGAAAAACAAAACACCCACGAATTACCACATAGACAGCAGCCCCCTTAATACAGAAGAGGTAATAAGAGATCTGGGGACCCAGGTAGATAGTAATCTCTCCTTTGACAATCATATTGCCAAAGTAGTTAGGAAATCCTTCTATGTGACCCATCTAATTATTAAGGGGTTCACATATAGAAATAAAGAGGTTATAGTGCCCCTCTACTCATCACTCATCAGACCCATCATAGAGTACAATGCCCCATTTGGGATGTACCTCACAAGACACTTCCAACAGCTTGAAAGACCACAAAAGCACCTCACCAAGAGGATTACTGGCCATAAACATATGTCCTATGCAGCCCGACTAAAAAGCTCCGGCTGTACTCAGTGGCATATCGCTTACTCAGAGGTGATCTCTGCCTGACTTACAAAACCATGTCCAACTCAGAATTGATGGACATGCTCCACCTAAATAAATCCAAGTCACTGCGAGCCACACACTCTAGTGAGCTAAACCTCGCCACAACAATAAAAAGAACATGCTGGAGGGATAGATTCCTGTCACAGAGACTCCCCATGCTTTGGAACAAAATTCCTAACTACATTAGGCAGAGCACCTCACTAACACTCTTCAAGAGAAGCCCTGACAAGTGGATGGGTAAAAGAAAATACACCCCTGGGATCACTTCATTGGCTCTGCTTAACAGGGGCTCAGTTAATTAATCAATGGGGCAGCTAAAGCCGACACACTCTAGCTAAGCTTATAAATGCCCTTGGGCAGATAGCCTAGTACCTACCTATGAACCTATGAACTAGACACATTCCTTCAGAAAGTCAAAGAAAACACCAATTTCTTAGACTTCACCATTGCAGGTGCAGGAACGAAAGTTAACTGCCTGGATGTCATCCTCAGCCTAGATAAGAATTCCCTGAAATTCTCCTATATGCTGTTTAGAAAACCAACACACACAGAAACAACCTTTTAGATTTCAGAAGCCTACACTCAAGCTGCATGAAGAAAAACATCATCAAAGGCCAATATGTGCACCTCAGCAGACTAGTGAGCAAAGACAATCAGTTTACCACCGAATGCAAAATTCTCCGCAGCTATTTTATTGAGAAACACTACCCAGCGGAGCTAGTAGATAGAATAGTCCAAGAAGTCACAGGGCACAGGCACAAGCCCATTCTCCTATATGGGTTCAAACAACCTGCTGCCAAACGCGAAAGCTACCTCCCTAGATTTCCAATACCCATATCTAATGATGCAAGTGGCATCAAAAACATGATCACCAACAACTGGGGCATTCTACAATCCAACGCAGAACTGCACAAAACTTTAGACAATCAGCCCATTTTCACCTGCAAGAAAACAAACTCCCTCAAAACCCTCTTTGAGCACAATAGCAGAGAAAGTAAAACCCCTACAGCAGTGAGTATTCCAGGCACGCACCCATGTGTACAGTGCATCTCCTGCCAATATATTATACCAGATAGCAGCGTTATAGTAGCAAACAGAAGGCAAACAATTACCTTTAAAGAAAGGTATAACTGCAACACCACTAACGTGGTATACCTCAGCAAATGTAACCACTGCAAAGCCTTTTATGTAGGAATGACCACACGCAAGCTAAGTGATAGGATCAAAGAACACTATCAAGCAATTCGGAGAAGCCTTAGCACTAACGCATTAGTGAGACATGCATTGCTATGCAGAACCCCTCCAGGATTCACCTTTCTGGTCCTAGACAAAGTTACCACTTTCAGTGGAGAATCTAGCACCCCACTCGAAGTTAAAGAACTGAAATGGCAAATAGAGCTAGGTGCAGATTCACCACCAGAGCTTAACGTCAGTCTAAACATAAAATGTTTTTTTGAAATAGATCAGATAACCTGACCCACAATGTACATGTCATTGCCCTTTCAAATAATAGATAGCTTAACAGTATTTTTAGAAAAGTTGGAATGTTCCTCAATAGATTTCTGATGAAGTTCGAGAATGTAGCAATAAAATTGTGAACAAAAGTGCTCAAATCTGTATATGACTCCCGTGTGGTTCTTGACTCCTGATCATCAAATGTTTTTCAGTTTACGCATTTAGTTTTTGTTACCTGGAGATAGTGCTCCTGGAATAAATATATATATATATATATATATATATATATATATATATATATATATATAAATATATATATATATATATATATATATATATATATATATATATGTGTGTGTGTGTGTGTGTGTGTGTGTGTGTGTGTGCGTAAAGCATTCATCTGCCTAACTGCACTGAATAAAGGACTGATCTGGAATGAATTGTCTCCAGGTTTCTTTCTTTCTTTGACCAAACATAACCTGCTGGAAAATTCTGTAGCAAGTAAATTTGCTCCCTAGTAGGCAGACAAGAATAATAATACCTTTGCTTAACCATGGCACTGGTAACTAGAACTGCGCAAAAGAAAATGATTCCGCAGTGCTTCTGCTAATCTGAGATGACGGGCTTCCACGGCCCTTACAGGTAACTGTAGGATTTGTAGCTTTACTGTATTCCATTTGGGGTATAAAAATTACTTTGCAAACACTTCCAAGCAAAAATCCTAAACCTTCTGGACTTTGTTGCATACTTGGGAGCCATACATATGTCCTCCCATTGTTACTTTGTATAGTGCCTTTCCGTTCTCTCTTCCCAGACTTTTCTAAACCTTTCTGATTGATTCTTATTGTTTTCATGCAATATTTATATGGACTACTAAGTATCCCCTTTTTTAAGAACAACTGCTGTACTAGGCTGCAAAAACGGCAATTACTAGAAAATGGAAATCAAAGTCTACACCAACTGTATTTGAGGTATTGAATATTATAAAATAGATAAAAGAATTGGGAGTGTGATCTTAAGAAAAGGGAAGGGGCAAATTGCATAGGTGTAAATGGAAATTGTGGGGACAATACATGCATAATAATATTCAGGAGGAGGAGAACGAGTGAGGTTTAACTGAAGGCAAGGATTCACCATTTATTTGTAATGTTGGACTGATGGCAGTAGCAAAGAAAAGCTATGTGATGTATATTGTATTTAAATGGAAAACGTTAGAATGTTTTTTCTGTTTTGTATGTCTGCCTATGTCTTAAGTGATAATTTGATAAAGGTGTTTAAAAAATAACTTCTGTTCTAGACTCAATTAAAAACACTGCCAGAGCTAGTCTTTCACTTAGTACTCATCTATCCATCTATCTTTGACTGTAGTTTATCAGTCCATGCTAGGTCTTTAACCTGCAGTGCAAACTTCTGCTTAGTCTTATGTCACTCTATTACTTTTTCCTGTCTAGTTATTTACTGCCAAAAATTGGTTCATTTGTTAAATTTCTCCAGTAAATTCCAACCCAATCTTTTGTGCATTTTCTGTACCCCTACTTGCAGCTATTTCTATTAGTAAAATCTCCTTTCTCCATTACCATGTTGGACTAGTTCTTAGAATACTTTGTGTTACGCTATGAATATCTTATTCTATATATGTTTTTTCTTATTCTCCTTAAGGACCAGCATCCAGAACCCTACTATCTCCTCATAATATTTATTTATTTAACATTTGTTAACCGGGAAAGTCCAACTTGGAATGAGACAATTTTCAGCGGAGGCCCGGGGAGAAACTCTCCAGATGCATGTCTTTATAACGTGGGAGGAAACCAGAGCACCCAGAGGAAACCCACATGAACACAGGGTGGACATGCAAACTCCACACAGAAGGCACCCCAGCCAAGAATCGAACTGGAGAACCTCTTGCTGTGAGGCGACAATGCTACCGCTGCACCACTGTGACGTCCATCTTCCAGTTTAGCAAAATAGTTTGAAACAGTTTCAACAAGCTTTCTACTATGTGATTGAAATTTATATCTCATTAGGTTTGGGTTAAATAATTTTGTTATTAAACTTACAGTTACATATCTTTTCTCACCAGATTTGCTACATAATAAAAGTCTCATTTATTTATTTATTTGACATTTGTTAACTGGTATAGTCCGGCTGAATAGAAGCCCTTTTCAGTGGAGGCCCGGGGAGAAAAGCTCTGCAGTGAAAAATAAGCAATAAGCCTTATACGATAGTAGATACAGCATTTAGTATACAATAAAACAAACTAGCATGTTTATGAAGAGTCACCACTAAAATGAGCAGTGATTTCTGAGGAATATGAAGTACGGAACAATATTAAGCAACTTTTATGTAAGACTAAAGTAAAGATAAGCTCTAATTATGCACAGATATTTCAGATGATGAAGTGCCGATACCATAAGAAGTGTAGTCATAGACAATTATAAGCAGAATTTTGTATAATTACAGTTAAGATAAGTTGCACTAGACATAAAGGGAGTTAGGATTTTGGAGGGTTGGATTCTACGTAATAGAATGCAACTTATAGATACTGTTTGTAGTTGGGAAAGGGAGAAGATAAGGTGGTTAGTGAAGGAGGGTAGGAAGAGTTCAAGTAGGATGATTGCATTAGCAGGACTAGGTGCTGTTCAAGTAAAGTTTGAGAGTTTTCTTGAATTCAGGAGGGTGTGTTATATTTCTTATTGACAGGAGAAGCTTCTTCCAGGAAAGAGCAGGCCTTTAGCTGTAAAGCCCCCCACAGGAACAGTTAAAAAAACAATAAATCCAAAAGCCAGCAAGAGGACCAACCACGTCCAAATGGGACAAAATACTTTATTCAAGTTAAGCACTTTCTTCTCCACTACAGACTTCATCAGAACAATTTACACACAGCACCCAACCATTTATGTACCCACCCCCAATTATTCAATCAACCTTTTATTTAAAAGCCAAACCCACAACAATTTCAAAACATAAAAAAATGTTTTTCATTTACTGAATACATTAGTCATTTTAAGACCTTTAAAAATCTACTTAAAAAATATTGAATGAACTCCAAAACTACTAGTACTAAAACAAAATACTAACTCTGAATTTTACCTAATAATTACTTCATTCAATTAACCTAGGATGTGATCCAGTTTTAAAATGCTAGAAATACTTATCATTTCATTTATACATGGATACTGGGAGGCATTTAAATACAATTTTATTTTATTTATTTTTATTTATTTTACATTTGTTAACCGGGATGGTCCGACTGGATACATGTCCTTTTTCAGCGGAGGCCCGGGGAGAAAAGCTCCAACAGAGTTACATTGATAATTAGGTACAGTAAATGAGCTGAAAGAACTTAACAAAAACATAGGCTATTTACATACAAGTACAAGACTGCCATTACTATTTCTGAGATTACTACAAATGTAACATTAATAACATATTAGCAAGGACGGTAGGCAGTATAATGGCATAGAGTTAGACAGGATACATATTTCTTTATCACAGTATACAAAGTACTTATCATCTTAGCTAGTTGTTTATGTTTTAGTTAATGGCACAGAGCTAGTCTGGGTTTGAGCAAGGACATAGCCAGTGTGACTTGAAGTGGAGTTTTAGACTATTTTTGAATTGACTTAGAGAAGTTGCAAGTGTGATGTTATTTGGGAGAGAGTTCCATATTTTACCAGTGGTGTTGGCAAATAGCGTCATCACCTAGTTTCAGAGATTTAGTTGTTTGGACAAGGAGTCTGTTTGCTGAGCGAAGGCAGCTTAGATTGGAGTAGGGAGTCATTAAGTTTTTTAGTGCTGGGGTATTCTCAGGTTGTTTAAGGATTTTGAAGGCCTCTATGAGTTGGTACTGGTGAAGAAGGTGCGGGAATTCTATCCATCCAAGCTTTTTCAGGTTAGTACAGTGGTGTGTTCTGTAGGGTAGGCCTGTAACGAACCTGGCAATGTGATTATAGCAGGATGAGAGCTTGGCCAGATCAGATTTGTTAAGGTGAGTGAGGACAGGAGAGGCATATAGTAGGGTAGAGAGAAGGTGTGAATGGGCTGTGGCTGCCCTGGCATTCGGGGTAATGAAGGCTTTAATTCTATATAGGGTCCCAAGTTTCTTGTTGACTGACTTAATGGCTTGGTTGATATGTATATCAAATCTGAGTTTATTGTCAATGTTTACTCCTAATAGCTTTGTATAGGTGTCTGGGGAGATGATGGTCCCATTATTGGATTTTATAGTGAAGTTTTCAGTCGGAGATCTATTGGTTGGGTAGAAGAGAAGTAACTTGGTTTTGTTTGGATTTAAGATCAGGAGATGATTGGCAAGCCAGTTTTCGACTTTGGTGAAGCTATGTTGGGTGGTAGTTAGTAGATTTGCAAGAGAGGCATTGGAACATATTATAGTCGAGTCATCTGCATATTGAATGCAGGTGGCTTCAGGGATGACTGTTTGGATGTCGTTTATGAAGCCTGAAAAGAGGAGAGGTCCTAATATGGAACCTTGAGGAACTCCTATGGCATTTGGTAGTAGGCAGGAGAGCTTGTTTTGCCACATTACTGCTTGTTGTCTCCCAGTGAGGTAAGCTTGAAACCAGTCAAGGGCTGGAGTATCTAGATACAGGGTTTTTAAAGTATATAGAAGTAACTGATGGTTTACCATATCGAAGGCTTTCGATAGGTCCAGGAAGAGAGCGAAGGATATTTTTTTATGATTCCGGTTAAGATTAATGTTTTCAGTAAAAGAGAGGAGGGCAGTGGTTGTACTATGATGGGGTCTGAATCCATGTTGAGAGTCTGTGAGTAGTTTATTTTGGGTTAGATAGAACATTAGTTGGTTGTGCATGCACTTTTCCATAATTTTGGCAAGTGGTGATAGTATGGCTATAGGTCTATAGTTGGATAGTTCTGTGGATGAACCTCCTTTGTGGAGTGGAATAACATAGGATATTTTCCAAATTGAGGGGATTGAGGCCTCGGTTATGGTTTTGTTAATTAGGATTGAGATACGGTAGGCTACGACATCTGCAGCAATTTGCAGGTATTCAGCCGGCAGAAGATCGGCTGAAAGGGTGGTTGGCTTCAGTTTTTTCAAAAGGGATCTGATAAAGGATGTGGACACTGGCTGGAAAGAGAGTGGTGAATCGGGTATAGTGTTTATCGAAGTGTGGGGAGGAGAAAGTTGGCTAGCTAATGACTGGATGGTTTCTGTGAAGAAAGTATTGAATGAATGGGCTATATCTTCTTGGCTCTTGTCAGATAATGTTCCTGGGGTCGGAGTAGTGGATTTGCCTGGTTGGAAAAGTTTATTTATGCCTGCCCAGTACTTTTGAGGGTTATTCTGATGTTTATGTTGCAGATTGTAGAAGTAATTTTTCTTATCTAGTATGATGGCTTTTTTAGTCTCATTTCTAAGTTGTTGGAATTTGATACGATCTAGGGGTAGTTTGGTAGTGCGCCATTTATCCCACGCTTTGTCTCTAGTTGTTATTTTGGTTTTGGTGTCTGTTGTTAGCCAGGGTGCTAGTTGAGTTTTAATTCTTATTGAGCGTTTAGGGGCATGCGAGTCAAGTATAGTAAGGAATGAATTGTTAAATGATGACACTGCCTCATCAAGGGAAGGAACTTTAGTTTTGTCCAGTTACATGATTTGAGTTCAAGTTGAAATTTAGTTGGGTCAAAGTTTTTCTTGGATCTGATAGACCTATAAATAGGTAAGCTTGTACAATTAATTTTGTCTTTCATGATGTATGTGAGCAGGTGATCACTAAGATCATTAGGGAGAGTTCCAGACATATAGTTCTGGGGATGACTGTTGGTGAGTATCCAGTCTAGTATACTCTCTTTTTGGTTATTGTTACCTGTACGTGTGGTAGATGATATTATCTGAGAGAATCCATGTAGGTTAACAGGGATGGGGTTGGACTGTGCTGTGCATTGGTTCCAGTCAATATTAACATCGCCCAGGACAATGGTTTCTAGAGGGTAGTTGTTGGCTATCCAATGTAAAATGACCTCTAGTGTTTCTACATTGTGCCCAGGGGGAATATAGGTGACAATTAGGTTAATGCCCTTATGATTATTTAGTAGAATTTTTAGAGCTAGTATTTCAGCGTTAGAGACCTGGGGTGGTTGTATAGGGTTAGTTATGATGTTAAGTGTGCTATTATATAAGACGGCTATTCCACCTCCTCTTTTCTTTACTCTATCTGCCCTAAGTATATTGTAACCAGGAGGCAGGATCTCCTTGTCTTTGGTTGATGGCCGGAGCCATGTTTCAGATAGACACATTATGTTGGGGAGGTATGTGGCTAGTACAGCATGCAGGCTATGTATCTTATTGTTTAGGCTTCTAATGTTTAAGTGGCATATTAGGAGGGAGTTGACCAGTCGGTGAGAGAGTGTTGGGCTGGTAGGATTTTGAGTTAAGGTTGGGCCTGGATTAGGATGGATGTCCCCATCTTTGGTTATGTTTTTTCTTAGATACTCTACTAGTCTAATAACTTTGAATAGTAGTTTTAGTTCATATTTGGATTTTGGTGTTGATTGGAGTGGTTTTTTTTAGAAGCAAGTGGTTGGAATTTATAATTTTTGGGGTAGTGTAGTAGTGGGCAAGTTCCGCAGTCAGTGGAGGTAGGGGGGTCTTGGTTTGGCATTTTGGATAAGAGAAACCTACGAATGTGAGATTTTCATAGCTAGTAAGAAAGCATGGCAGAATTAAGAGTGGTAAGATAAGAGGAAGGAGTTTATAATTATTTATAGACATGTTATATGTCATCAATGGGTGGGGTCAATGTGCTTCAGAGGAATAGTAGTGGTTAAACAGTAAAGTGGTGGTGGAGGGGAATTGGAGAGGAAGTTGTGTAGGTTGGAGGCAGTAGGGGTGTGGCCTAGTGGCTATAAATGTAGACACAGTGGGGCGGGTGGGATAAGGGGCAGGGAGGGAGCGAGGCGAGCCAGTAGCGAGGCTAAGCGGAGCGGGCTAACAGTCCCAGTTTTGGTCCTATGAGTGGGGTAAATAGTCTGATAGTGTAAGTAAGCAGATTGGAGTACAGGCTTGAAATTCAACATAAACATATACAGTTGTAAAATGTCTAATACAATTCAACATAAATAGGCATTTACAGTTGTAAAACACTTACTGGAGAGACACTGAGCCTTCATGGGGCCTGTAGCAGAGTGGATTGTAGTTTTACAAATGGTGCCTGCCACATGTAATATTTATTAACTCTGGGATTGTCTTAAGGTAATAAACATGGAAGTGGGAGGGGAGAACAAGGGTGTGAGCAGGCAGTTCTTTGTACTGCTGCTAATGAGCCAAAGCAAGACAAGTATGTGTTAAGAACAATCACAATTGACCAAGGACTGCTCTGAAACTGTAAGTCTTGTCTTAATTTCTCAGGTGGAAAACCAGGATAACCTTGTATCAGTAGGCTACTGTGGTATAGTTTAAATAAACAAACACACAGTATTGATCAGTTATTGATACTATTTGCTAACAGAAGGGAATAAGAGAAAGTGGAAGATGTGTGTGTGTGTGTGTGTGTGTGTGTGCCACAATTGCCACCTCAGTTCCAGTACATCCAAATGAACATCCAAAATACATCCCTGCTCATCCTTAAATCATTGTTGAACCACCAGAAATTTAAATTGATGGCCTTGATACTCCTTCACATACCTATAAAGGGCACTAGTAATTTATACAGGGCCTCAGACCACCTAAATGTCCACCAATTCTCACTTTAAATTTCCTATGTTTTGCCTATATAAAAAATAGGACAATTCTCACACTTGGCCATGTAAATTACATTATTACTATTACAATTATGATGCTCTTTAATATTAATGACCTTTCCATTAACTCTAAACTGTCCTAAGTTTCTAATATAAATGGACAAAAACACAAGTTACATTTATAGTTACCAAGCTTTCTGTTGATTTTTCCATCTCTTTTTACGCCCTCCAAAATGTTTTTTTAAGGATCTGTCCCTCCTGAAGACGTACCTAGGACCCTTTCCAACATTTTGTGCAATATTATCATCAAACTGTAAAATCTCCCACTTGGCTTTTATAACTTCAGTAATGGTGTTAGCTACACCATTATAGGTAATAATCAGGGTTGAAGTGGGGCTCATTTCATTGTCTGCACATCCAATGGATCCCAAAAATCCATTGCCTAATACAGACCTATATATGCCTTGCCCCCATTTATTCAACACTTCATCCCTGTCCTCACTTAAAAGACCATCTGGGTACCCTCTTTGTCTGAACATCTGTATAATAAATTACATTTCTAAAAGAAAGTCATCATTCAAACTTACCATCCTGGCAGCCCACACCAACTGACCCTTCACAACTGACTTCTTTTGGTGTGGTGCAGGTGCCAGCTACCATAATCCAAATAGGAGTTAGAAAAGGTCAACTTTCTATGAATTCTAGTAATAAACTTCTTATTTGTCTGCTCATTTTCCAATTCTACATCTAAATAACTAATTTTGTTCTTGTTGTATTCATGTGTAAACTTTACGAAATACACAGTTTCATTGATAAACAAGAGGAACTAACTCAAACTGTCTTCAGTACCCCTCCAAATAAGGAATAGGTCATCCAATAATCAAGTATAATGCACTATCTGAGTCATTTATGAACTTTTCATCAGATACTCCTGTTCCCAATAGGACATAATCAGGTTGGCAAAAATGGGGGCACAAGCCACCCCCATTGCCACACCCTTTATGTGTTTATAATATTGCCCCTCAAAACAAATGTAGTTGTTCTTTAACATGACCTCCATCAGTGTAACTAATTTGTTAACTTCATCCTGAGAAAAAATATTGGTTTTGTTAAGCTGCTGTTCCAACCAGCTTAAACCTTCCTCATGGAGAATCACGGTGAAGAGATTGACAACATCAATAGTAACCAAATTTAAACCAGGTACTACCTCACTGCCATTCAATTTGTTTAAGATTGCCAAGAGTCTTTGCTGATGTAATTAAAGATAGCCAGACTCTTCTGCATTTTCTGATCCAAATATTTTCAAATAAAATATGTCTTTGACCTTTTGCCATCAACAATGGGCCTAAATGTTGGATTTTTAAGACCCTTATGGATTTTTGGATCCCAAAAATGTTGGACACCCTGGTATGCTCATTTTTTATATAATGATATTCATTTTTATCAATCTGAGCCGGGTATACTCATGTCATCCAGCAATAAATCTATCTTACGATAGGACACCTTGATTTCATTTAATGAGCTTTATTCATAGGTGTTGTCCAACAATATGGAATTCATCCCATCTAAATAGTCCACTCTGTCCATTATGCTTAACTTGAATAAAGTGTTTTGTCCCATTTAGACATGGTTGGTCTTCTTATTGGCTTTTGGATTTTTCAGTAGCTGTAAAGATTCTGTCCAGCAGATGTTTTTGGCTTGTGAATCTTTAAGAAGTATTGGTCAGAGCTTCTGAGAGAGCGAGGGGGCTTGTAGAGAGAGACAAGAAAGGTGATACTAGGGCAAGAGGAGGGCTTGTTCAGAATAGAATGGATAAAATGTAGTTGAGTAAATAAGAGATGGTTTGGGAACTCTAGCCAACTGAGTATCTGGAGAGACTGACAGTGGTGTGCTCTGGAAGCGAGACTGGCAGCAACCCTAGTGACTTTGTTGTAGTTGGTTTCAAGCTTGGAAAGTAGTGAGGACTGAAGGTTGGTTAAGATTTGGGAGCTGTAGAAGACATTGGGAAGAAGGTAGGCTTGGGCAAGTGAGGTCTGAGATTTGAGGGTGAGGAACCTTTTATTTCTGTATAATAGGCTGAGCTCCTGATGAGTTTTCTTGATACTGTTGAGTACAAGAAGGTCAAATTGAAGTTGGTTGCCTGTTTGCTCCAATATCAGGTATCGGGAATTATAGTAGTATTATTTAGGGAGGAGGTGGTAAATGAGGATTTAAGATGGTAAAGAGATTTGGGGATGAAGAGAATAAGTTTGGTCTTTTAGGGTTTAGTATAAGCTGGTGTTTAGTAAGCCAAGTTTCTGTGAGGTTAAAAGATGTTTATGTAAGGGTTAGCAGGTCTGAGGGGCTGTCAACAACAGAGATCATAGTAGAATCATATGCATACTGTATAAGGGAAGACTGTGGGCAGGATGTGTGGAGTTGGTTGGTGAATATGTTGAAAAGGAGGGGCCAAAGATAGAGCCTTGGGGAACTCCCATTTTGATGGGAAGAAAATGAGATAGAGCAGAGAGACAATTAACACATTGTTGTCTGTCCGAGAGGGAGCTGTTGAACTAGGAGATAGTTCCAGATGAGAGGTTGAGTTGGGAGAGTTTGGAGAGGAGATGGGGTTAGATACAGTGTCAAAGGCTTTAGAAAGATCTAAAAAGGGGTAGGATACTAGTTTGTTATTGTCTCTTGCTTGAGAGATATTTGTAAAGAATAGAAGTGCAGTAGTGGTGGTGTGGTGGGAGCAGAATCTATGTTGAGTAGTGGAGATCATGTTTTCTTGAGTGAGTTAAGATGTGATTTGTTTGTGTACACATTGCTCGGGAATTGTGGAGAGGGGAGAGAGTATGGCGATCAGTCGATAGTTGGAGAGCTCGACAGAATTACCACCTTTTTGGATGGGTATGGTGTGAAATTTTTTTCCAGAAGGTGCGAACAGTGCACTGATTTAGAGGTTAATGAGGATGAAGACTGGATATGCGATGGAGTTAGCAGCAACCTTTAGGTAGAGAAATGGCAGGATGTCAGCAGAAGATGAAGCAGGGTTTAAGTTTAAGAAGAAGTTTTTTTATGTAGCTGATTGAAATAGGATTTAGGGAGAAAGGGCTATTATGTCATAGGGGAGAGGTTGGAGGTATGGGGTTGGATGGGTGGGAGTTTTGCATAAGTTAGCTGATGGTGTGTATGAAGTATGTGTTGAACAATGATGCAGTTTTTAGGGGTGAGTGATTGGGGCATGGGTTTGGGGTTGAGGGGTTTCCTGGGTATGGAATTTGATTAACGATGTTCCAGATTATTTAGGGTTTGTGGGTCCTGTAGTTTGAGGTGGAAGGTAGAAATTCCTTTTGCTAATGTTTACGTGTTTCTTGGTTAAGTTACAGAGTTCCCTATATTTTTCATAGTGTGTGGGAGATTTGGTCTTGGCCCAGAGTTTCCAGGCTAAGTCTCTGTTATGGATGAGAGAGTGAGTTGAACTGGTGAGCCAGGGGAAACAGAGTGATTTGACTGTAACGGTGCAGACAAGGGTGAGGGAGTTCAGTGTATTTAGAAAGATGCAGTTAAAGTGGAGAATGGCATCATCTAGAGGAAGGACCATTTAATGGCTGAGAGAAAATTGTGTATTGGGGTTAAACTTAGTTAGCTTATGACACTCTCTAAATTTATGAGGCCTGGTGGGGTGGGAAGAGTATCATAAAACGCATATGGGGGAGTGGTCACTAATGAAATCAGGAGGGTTATGGGGTGGTGATAAATGTTAGGTTTGGAAACAAGAATTCAGTCAAGTAAGGATGTTGTATTTGTTGGTTTATGAATAAAGATAGGAGTGGAGATGAGCTGTTTATAGCCAAATAAGTTAATGCTGGTGGTAGAGGAGTTGGAGGATAGGGGAAGCCAGTTGATATTAACATCTCCAAGTATTATTGTTTCATTAGTTATGTTTCTGACATTAGTGGAGAATCTGTTCTAGTAATCATATGTTCTCCCCAGGAGGTAAGTAGATGGTAGCTATGGTGAGGGTTTTGCGATTGTCAAGTTTGCAACTGACAATTTTGAGTTCAGCTGGGTGAAAGGAGGGGCGTGGGTTACTAATTGGGCATAAGGCTAGGAGGTCAGTGTACATTATGGCAACACCGTCACTTTTTTTTGTGAGCTCTATCAAGGCACAGAATATTATAACCAAGGGGCAGAAATTCATTATCAATGTCATGTGGTTTGAGCCAAGTTTCAGATAATGATGCTATCCAGGAGTGGAATTCAGTTATTTTGTTAAGGATTCTATGAAGGCTGATAGAGTAGAAGGAGAGGTGCTTGGGACTTGGGTTGGGAAGGTGTGAGTTGGTTTGCATGGAAGTAGTAGTAGTAGTGGAGTTAGAGTGAGGGCCAGGATTAGGGTGGATGTCACCAAAGAGTAGGAGGATGTTAGAGGGAGGGAGGAAAAGTGGTTTAAAGGGAAAGAGGGAGAGCACTTTTTGTTTGGTTTTGTGATGGGGAGAGATTTTAGGAGGCAGTATTGTTTTGGGGAGAGTGATTTCATTACAGTGAAAGAATGTAGGTGAGATACTTGAGGAGTAGTGTTTTTTGTAGTGAGTGGGGTAGCGTGAAGAGGTGGGAGAATTTGGGTGTATGTTGAGCTGATAGTGATAGGAGGTGAGGTTGGAAATGAGTAGAAAAAGAAAGGATGAGAGAAGGAGCATAGTTGATGGTTATGAACAGTAGATGAGGGGAGGGAGTGTGTTATAGTCAGTGTAGGAGAGGTGGAAGGGGTAAAAGTCATTGGAGTAGGATCTGATAAATTGAGCTACACAAGAAGTGGGGTTTTGCAGATAGGAGGGGTAGGAATAGTTAGCTATAAGGGAAATTGATGCAGGGGTGGGTGGGAATGGGGGTGGGGTGGTGGAGCAGAGTGAGCCCAAGAGTGGCAAGGGCAAATGGAGTGGGGCTACACCAAGCAGGAAGACCCTGAAAAAGAAAAAACAATCAGTAAGATGAGAAGTGAAAGAGAAGTAGAGGTAAGTTGAATTCAGGAGAGAAGGGACATAATAAACCAGTGGGAAAATTTGAGCAAATCGTGTAGTTCACTAACAGTGAGTAGTCTGAGGTTCAAAAAGCTAGAGATATGGGTGAGGAGAGAGGGGGAGAAACACTATAACAAATAGACCAGTATGATTCTGGCAGTTCTGTAGTTGAGAGCAAGAAGTGAATTAAGGCCCAGTTGGTTATAAAACAGACTAGTGTAAGAAGATGGGGGGCAAGTTCTGTTGGTAAGGTAGAATTTATAAATTACAGTTAAGAAGTTAATATGAGGTAGAATTGCGTAGACATACTATGCTTTGCTTAGGTGGCTTGGAGTAAGTGGAGGGACGTCAGTTGGACTGGATAATATTTTCAGTTCTGCTATGGCTTGTTTCCACTATGCTTGTCATAGGAATGAAATTGCAAGGCATTTTGGAGTGAGGTAGGCTGGCAGATGGCTGTAAAGCCTGCAAAAATAAAAAAAAATGTTGGTTAGGAGGGTAGAATAGGGTGGGTCAAAAATAAGAGTACGGAGAAATATGGAAGGCAGATAGGTTTGTAGAGATAATAGTACTGCCTGGAGAGGTAGACAAAGTTAATTGTAAAGAGAGAGGTTGGGGGGTAGAAGCAGCAAGATAGTATTCTAAAGAGCAGCAGTTAGATACTTTGTATCCCAATGTATCTGCATGAATCAAAATATGTCTGTATGTGAAACTAAAACAGTTAGACCCTTAGTATTTCTATGTATCTGGCAACAATAACACAATTATAAAGCAGTACCTCTCAGGCACAGGCAACAGTAATTTGGTTTCAGGACAATTCCATTAGGGTGCAAACAAATGTAACTATTGTTACAGAAAATACAGAAATTAGGTAAAAGCAGTGAATGCAACTACAATTAGGAAACAGTGCCTAGCTCAAACAATCTTTAAAAGAAACTATAAATAGTGCGTCTAGGAAGGACTCCAAGCTACTGGTGCAACTGTTCACTGAGCAATTGAGTATAATGGAAGCTTGATTGCTAGTTTGAGTATAGTGGTCAGTAGTATGTTGAAAGCTAGTGCAATAGAGCAAGTTGAGCTGTCTGCAGACACAGGGTTATCTGGAAGTATAATTTCAGCCAGAAAACAAAAGCCAATTAACAGATTTGCTGGGATTTACAAATGGATTTAGTTCCTATAAGCTGGAGTGCTTCTCAACCTGCAGACATTGAAAGTAAGTGCAACGACGCTTGAAAGGTGGATACATTCAGATAAAAATCTAGGCACTTACTTAATATAAAATCTGAGTTCTGAATAGCACATAACTCCTTTTGCTTCCAGTATAATTGTGGGATACTAGTCAGAAACACAAGTTTAAAAAAATTGAGAGTGACAAAATGAATGCAAAAAAACTAAGTATATTTTCATAGGCACAAATATGTAGGCTTTAATGAATAAAACTGCAAAAATCGAAGTCACAAAGTCATTTATTTTGCTACTGAAAAAGGGAGGTGTAATGTGTGTGTTTTTTTTATTGAAGTTATTGGTGCCACCAGTATATTGGTCATGCAGTCTTGTTTCCTGTTTACTAAACAGATTCAAAATAATTTGTGTTAATGGAGAATTCAGAAATTCACGTGAAGGACAAAACATAATCCTGAAAACAGGAGAAAGGAATAAATCAAGCCTAAAATAGATAACTATCTCCAAAATATGTACAGACTGGAGTTATAGTGCTACCTGATTGTGTTGTGAATGATTTGCTGGTACCTAACACTTTAGTCATAGGTGACTCTATAGTCCGGCACACTGATGTCCCTCTCACCAGGTTGAACAAGGAGAAAATTACAGTCAGCTGCCTGTCAGGTGCCAGGATCCACCACATAACGCATGCACTGAAGTCACTCCAGAACAAGTACAAATATTGTCCATGTTGGAGTGAATGACTTGAGACGTACCTCCCTGGACTACATGAAAAGAGACATGGAAGAGCTCTCGGATCATGTGGCCCAGGCAGGTATGACCCTAGCCCTGAGTAGCATCCTGCCTTCGCCCAGAATGATACCACAATATAAGGACAAAATGATTGACTTCAACAATTGGCTAAGCTTCTAGTGTCATTCAAAGGGGATCCAGCATCTGTCTGCCTGGGACGACATGATTGACAGACCACGATGCTTTGCCAGAGATGGTCTGCACCTGTCGCCTCTGGGATTCAGGTTACTGGCTAAGGCTCTTGCCACCCCTATAGTGCCTTTTTTAGGCAAAGTTCAAAGAACAAAACAACCACCGTAACAGGTACAAGCATGCAAAATCTGAAGGTAATGCTACTCAATGCTACAAGTCAAAACCTCAAAATGCACTCTCTCGAGGCACTCCTAAAAATGGAGAACATCGATATCTGTGCAGTAACTGAGACCTGGTTCATGGCTCCAGAGAGCACCCCTGCAATACCAGGCTACAACTCTTGCCACTCTTTTCAGCCACCAAAGCAGGACAGAAACATTAAAGGTGGGGGAGTGTCAGTATTCACCAAGGATATTCACACCACCAGGCTAGTTGCCCAACACAATGCGTCTGAAATTCTCCAGGTGCAACTAACACTAGGTAAGACTGCAATCAAAATTGTAGCTTGCTACAGATCCCCCACCATACCCCAAGATTCTCACTACACCTTTCTAAACATACTGGAAAATATTAAGATAGAATCGAACACCCTAATACTGGGTGATTTTAACTACCCTGCCATTAACTGGGAAAGCTACTCATGTACCAACACTTTTGCCCAATGGTTCTTGGAATTCATAAATTCCAGTGCCCTGGATCAACTAATCCATAGTCGCACCAGGGGCTCCAATATCCTAGACCTGGTCATTACCAACATGGGAAATCGATGCTCCACACCTATGGTCACCCCCTCGTTAGTCACGTCTGACCATAAGCTAATCACCCTTAACATCCACATCCCATCCCCACCCCCCCAGTAAGGAAACCTCCATAAAAAACTTCTCCAAAGCCAACTTCATGCTACTCAAGTCAGAAGTGACAAACTTCATGACACCCATGCAGACAGGAGCTGAAAGTTCAACTGCTGAATTCTACACTAAGGCACTGTACGAGCACATCCACTCATGCATAAATTGTGCCATCCCAAATAGAACCAAGATGCTCTCATCCAAAAAAAAGAAGCCAATCTGGTGGTCCCCTGCCATAAACAAACTTTACAACAAAAGGAAGAAACTGTTGCAGAAAAGAGGAAAATCCCAGGAAAAAAAAACTTCCTCACTAGCCTCAGTAGGAAACTGAGATCCCTCATAAAATCCTCCAAAGCTAGTTACGAAAATAAAATTGCCAAAGATTCCAAAGACAACAACAAGGCATTCTATAACTATGTCAAGAATCTAAATGGCAGTGCTCAGATCTGCTCTGAGCTAAAACAGAATGGCATTAAATATACTGATCCCAAGGATATTTCCAATATCCTGGCAGATCGATTCAGTGCCAACTTCACCCCCCTCTTACCCCCTAAATGGCCCATCTCAATACCGGAAGATTGCCAAATTCCGGTAATAACGGCCACACAGGTATAAAATGCACTCTCCAAAGCTAAGAATACAGGATCCATGGGACCAGATGACATCCCGGGCTGTGTACTACATGAACTACAAAATGAACTGGTACCTCACCTAAGTGTCATGTTTAATCATAGCCTCACCTCAGGTTTTGTGCCCACTGAGTGGCGCACAGCTACAGTTATCCCACTCCACAAGGGGGGATCCACCTTGGATCCCGGAAACTACCGTTGCATCAGTCTGACAAGCCTTATCTGCAAGGCCATGGAGCGTATTATCATGGAACTTATAAACAAAGACATTGGCAACCTTCAAACACTGGACCCCACCCAGTTTGGGTTCGTGAAGGGCCGATCTTGTCTCCTGAACTTGATTGACTTCTTCGAATCAGTCTCCAGAGCCATGGACAAGGGTAAGGTGGTCCACACAGCCTATCTAGACCTTGTCAAGGCCTTTGACACCATCCCCTACTCTGGAATCATAGATAAACTTACTAAGCTGGGCATTAATCCCTACGTCACTCAATGGGTTGCTAACTGGCTTACTGATAGAACCCACACTGTAAAAGTAGCCAACTCCAAATCCAGCTCCAGACAAGTGACAAGTGGAGTACCTCAGGGTTCAGTCCTGGGACCGCTATTGTTTGGCATCTACTTCTCTGAAGTACAGGCCAACACCAAGGGACTCTGGATAACAAAGTTTGCAGATGACTGCAAACTGGGAGCCATTATTGAATCCCCAAATGATGTGGATACTCTACAAAAGGGCCTTACAGAAACAGATGCTTGGTGCCAGAGCCATGGGCTCAAGCTCAATGCCAAGAAATGTATAGTCATCCCCTTTGGGAAAAAACATGTATCCGTGAATTACCATATAGGTGGCAGTACACTAAACACTGAAAGTTTGATAAGAGACTTAGGGACACAGGTGGACAGTGGTCTCACCTTTGATAACCACATCGCCACAACAGTCAGGAAATCCTTCTTTGTGGCACACCTCATCACTAAGGGCTTTTCATCCATAAAAAAGGAGGTCATTGTCCTACTGTACTCATCCCTCATTAGACCCATTATAGAATACAATGCCCCATTTCGTATGTACCTCTCAAGACATCTGCAACAACTGGAAAGGCCACAGAAATACCTCACTAAAAGAATCACAGGCCTAAAGCAGATGCCCTACGCTGACCGCCTTAAAAAACTCCAGCTATACTCTGTTGCATATCGCCTACTCAGAGGCGATCTTTGCTTAACATACAAGGCCATGTCAAACCCAGAGCTGTTGGACATGCTACACTTAAAGAAATCCCAATCCCTCAGAGCCACACGCTCCAGGGATCTAAACCTTGTCATCACAATAAACAAAACATGCTGGAGGGATAGGTTCCTGACCCAGAGACTCCCCAGACTCTGGAATAGGTTGCCCATACATGTCAAGCAGAGTGCCTCTTTGGTCCTCTTCAAAAGGAACCTTGACGATTGGATGGGAGAAAGGAAATTCACCCCGGGGATCACGTCAGTTGCCCTGCTAGACAGGGGTCCAGGGAAGTAAATAGTGTGGGAAGAAATAGCCAGAGAATTGTTATGGCTAGGCTTGTATAGGCCCTAGGGCTGATAGCCTAGTACCAACCTATGAACCTATGAACCTATGAACCTTATGTTGAAATACTTGGGAAGTATTTGGAGCACTTGGTCATTAGAGGTAAATAAGAATGGAGGTGGTACTAGAAACTGGGGGTACAGACAGTCTAGGCCACTGAACTTTTAGCCTGTGGCTAGTATGCCAGTCTGAGATAAACTGTCAAATGACTGTAGTTTGTTTTGATGGTACTTAAAATAAAGATAAATACTGATTATTATATCTATTAATTGTAACTTGTTTCTAAAATAGTCTTCCTGATGTTTGATTGCTGATATTGTTTATGCTTCTACTACTACATTTATATATCCAGACTAGATAACTTCACTAATTATTTTTGCTATTTTGCTAATAACTCATCCTGAGTACTCCTTAACTTATCCCATTCCATTTCACTTTTATCCCACCAGAAGCTGAATATAAGTACAGTTGTAATACTCACATGACAGTTTGAGGTCCTCTTCACTGGTCACAATACTGGCGCCTGAATTGTCTTAATGTCTCTCTCTCTCTCTCTTGGTTTCCTTCACTACATGGATTATTACTCCTTATTCCCTTCACATCACAAATTCTTATTCCTTATTGCCTTCACTACACAGATCATTATTCCCATCACTGCGTGGATCCTTATTCCATTCACTGCATAGATCAGGCATGGGCAAACTACGGCCCGGGGGCCACATGCGGCCCGTTAAACGTTTTGATTCGGCCCGCCAAACTTGAAAAAATTTAATAAATTAACCTTGTTAATGTTTTATTTCCCCTGCAATTCTGATGTTTCCTCACTAGATGGCGCACTCTAGATATATTGGCTTTGTTGAGGTGAAGCGTAGGCCTATTACTCCATGTTTGCACTTTACCCTTTGACCCACCGCCCCTCTATGAAGATGAGCGGACCCAAGAAAAGGAAAGTGGACAGAGAATGTCGAGTGTTCAATAAGGAGTGGACAACTAAATATTTTTTCACTGAACACCGATCATCTGCTGTTTGCCTGATATGCCAAGAAACTGTGGCGGTTTTTAAAGAGTATAATATTAGCCGTCACTTTGCCACAAAGCACGCTAATTATGCTAGCAAGCTCTCAACAAAAGAACGGGAAGCTGCTGCTGAGAAGGTGGCAGCTAATTTGAAGGCTCAGCAAAGTTTTTTCACCGTCAAACTGCCATTCAAGAGTCAAGTACCAAGGCCAGTTTTATGCTTTCATTCAAAATAGCAAAGGCCAGCAAACCACTGTCTGAGGGCGAGTTTTTAAAAGAATGTATGGTAGAGACAGCAGGTATTTTGTGCCCGGAGACCAAAGACAAATTTGAGAAAATCAGTTTATCACGGCAGACAGTGACTCACCGTGTGGAACTAATAGATGAATATATCACCAGCAGATTAAACAAAAAGGCGAAGTCATTCACTTTTTATTCTTTAGCACTGGATGAAAGCAACAATGTCAAAGACACTGCTCAGCTCATTTTTATCCGAGGAATCAACGAAACTTTTGAAATAACGGAGGAGTTTTTGACAATGGAGTCTCTGAAAGGACAAACACGGGGAGAGGACTCGTTTGAACGGGTGTCTGCTGCCATCGAAAACATGAAGCTTCCCTGGAGTAAGCTTGTTAACGTCACCACAGATGGATCTCCGAATTTAACGGGAAAAAACGTTAGCCTGCTGAGGAGAATCCAGAATGAAGTGAAAGATGAAAACCCAGACCAGGATGTCATTTTCCTCCACTGCATCATCCACCAGGAATCTCTATGTTACAGCTGAATCATGTTGTGAATCCTGTGGTGAAACTCATCAACTTCATACGCGCACGGGGACTTCAGCACCATCAGTTCATTGCGTTCCTGGAGGAAACTGATTCGGATCACCAGGACCTGCTTTATCACTCCCGTGTCCGCTGGTTGAGTTTGGGCAAAGTGTTTCAACGAGTGTGGGAGCTCAAAGAGGAGATTGGCGTGTTTTTGGAGTGGCAGGGGAAGACTGATGAATTTCCTGAGCTGAGCAACAAGAGCTGGATGTGTGACTTTGCATTTGCTACGGACGTATTTTCACACTTGAATGAGCTCAACGTGAAACTGCAGGGGAAGGAGCAGTTTGTGCATGACATGTACACAAACGTGAAAGCCTTCAAATCCAAGCTGGCTTTATTCTCCAGGCAGATTTTGAACAAGTCATTCACTCATTTTCCTAGACTAGCCACGCTGAAAGAGGCCGGAGCAAAAGTAAAGAAATACAGTGGGTCATTGGATGCACTGCACGGAGAATTCTGCCGTCGGTTTTTGGATTTCGACAAAATTGACAAGTTACTTCAATTGGTGGCCTTTCCTCTGTCACAAGACCCCGAAACAGCTCCAGAGGAGCTTCAGCTCGAACTGATCGACCTTCAGTCCGACCCTGCCTTAAAAGAGAAGTTCAGCTCTCTGAAACTAAATGACTTCTATGCTTCACTCAATGATGCCGCGTTTCCAAATCTAAGGTGAAAAGCGCAGATGATGTTGGCTTTGTTCGGCTCTACCTTCATGTGTGAACAGACCTTCAGCGTCATGAACATCAACAAAGCCAGCCACAGATCCAAGTTAACAGACCTACACCTCAGATCCATCCTGAGAATCGCCACAACAAAACTAACTCCAGACTTTGATGCACTGGCTAAAAAAGGAGACCAACAACACTGCTCCCATTAAAATGTGCGTGTCTCCGTGATACGCACGTTGTTAAAATAAACAGTGTGCGCAGATCAAATATAACGCTTCACAGACTGACTTGCTGCAACTGTTTCGTCCTTGCACTGGTCGTTGTTGACTTTTGGCACCGGGAAACAAATTGAATAAAAGGAACAGGACAAGTACATCTGCATCTCCTACCGTTTTTGAAAAAAAAGACAGTCAGGAGGAGAGTGATGGTGATATCCTGAAGGATAACAGAACTTTCAGTGCTTTAAAATAAAATGGTCATTTATTTGATTTTCAGTGTTTAAAGACTCATTTCGAAGTCAGAGATTTTATTGTAATGCTTTTCTTCATTTTCATTGGAAATTAAAGCACATGTTTTCTCCATATCCCAAGATGTGTATTTTCCCCCCAATGAGGTGATGTTTTCAAAGCATGCCATCTATCTGCTCCTGTTCAGACCCCTTTGTCAAATGTTAGAACTCAATGTGGCCCACGAATCAAAAAGTTTGCCCACCCCTGGCATAGATCTTTATTCCCTTCACTGCACAGATCCTTATTCCCATCACTGCATGGATCCTTATTCCCTTTAAATGCACAGATGCTTATTCACTACACAGATCCTTACTCACCACACAGATCCTTATTGCCTTCACTACACAGATCCTTATTCACTACACAGATCCTTATTGCCTTCACTACACAGATCCTTATTCACCACACAGATCCTTATTGCCTTCACTACATAGATCCTTATTCACCACACAGATCCTTATTGCCTTCACTACACAGATACTTATTCACTACACAGATCCTTAATCCCTTCACTGCACAGATCCTTATTCACTACACAGATCCTTATTCCCTTCACTGCACAGATCCATATTGCCTTCACTACACAGATCCTTATTCACCACACAGATCCTTATTGCCTTCACTACACAGATCCTTATTCACTACACAGATCCTTATTGCCTTCACTACACAGATCCTTATTCACTACACAGATCCTTATTCCCTTCACTACACAGATCCTTATTCACCACACAGATCCTTATTGCCTTCACTGCACAGATCCTTATTCACTACACAGATCCTTATTCCCTTCACTGCACAGATCCTTATTCCCTTCACTACACAGATCCTTATTCACCACACAGATCCTTATTGCCTTCACTACACAGATCCTTATTCACCACACAGATCCTTATTGCCTTCACTACACAGATCCTTATTCACCACACAGATCCTTATTGCCTTCACTGCACAGATCCTTATTCACTACACAGATCCTTATTCCCTTCACTGCACAGATCCTTATTCACTACACAGATCCTTATTCCCTTCACTACACAAATCCTTATTCACCACACAGATCCTTATTGCCTTCACTACACAGATCCTTATTCACTACATAGATCCTTATTGCCTTCACTACACAGAGCCTTATTCACCACACAGATCCTTATTGCCTTCACTACACAGATCCTTATTCACCACACAGATCCTTATTGCCTTCACTACACAGATCCTTATTCACCACACAGATCCTTATTGCCTTCACTACACAGATCCTTATTCACTACACAGATCCATATTCCCTTCACTGCACAGATCCTTATTCACTACACAGATCCTTATTGCCTTCACTGCACAGATCCTTATTCCCTTCACTACACAGATCCTTATTCACCACACAGATCCTTATTGCTTTCACTACACAGATCCTTATTCCCTTCACTGCGCAGATATTTCCTTCACTGTGCAGATCCTTATTCCCCTCACTACAGGCAGATCCTTATTCCCCTCACTACACAGATCCTTATTCCCTTCACTGCGCAGATATTTCCTTCACTGTGCAGATCCTTATTCCCTTCACTACACAGATCCTTATTCCCTTCACTGCATGGATCCTTATTCTTTCTTTTCCTATCTTCATGGCTAGTTCCTGTTTTAGCCTTATTCTGTATCTTTCTACCTTCCCCAGCCCTTAGTACACAGATTTGCCTACTGTTGTGTGCCTGTATCATTGATGTTTGTTTGTATTCTCTTTGGCTTTTTCAAAGTTTTTGATAAGTTGCTTTGACAATTTACGATAGTCATGGCTACATTATCCATAAGATATGGTTAACTTCAACTCATATCTTTTGAATTAGACGTGAAAAACAATTCCAAATTGATGTGGTTGTTCTCATCATTAAACTGTAAATAAAAATAAAAAGAAATTCATTGTGAGTATGATATTTTTGGCATGGATCAGGTTTCTCTTTTTGTCTGTCAACCAAAACACCTTTCTCCATCAGATCAAGAACCCTTTCATTCTTGATGTGGTAGGGCTCCAGTGCACACCAAATGGGAGCTGACCAGAAGGGGCTGACATCCAAGCAGTCATAGAGAAGCTTTTTTTATCTGTTTGTGGCAGGATATCAATCTGCTGCTGCCATTGGGAGGTTTTTCCTTCATCACTATCACCTGAGGGTCTGGCTTCAACCCCCAGACCAAGATCATACATATTTCAGGATGGACCATAATTATCCCCAGCAATTACACATTGCTGCCGCCTCAGCAGTCTATATCATTTCATTTAGGGCATAGGTTATGGGGGTGCTTCTGTTTATGTCACTAACTTCAGTCCGTTGTGGCAGACGTAAACCTCACATCACATTGCAAGGGCCTTCTATGGCCTTCTCTCAGCCCATACATAGTTCCACATAGGCACAGAAAAGCACTCTCTTCACTGGCTTGGGATTGCCGCACTGATGTCCATTTGATCCATGGCTGTTGTTACATGCAAGTGTCTGTCAAATGGGAGCTACCACTTTCTCTCAAGGATGAGTGAGTCAGGGTAAACTGCTTATTATCATCCTCCCCTGCCTGGTTGTTCCAGTGCCTGAACCACTGCATGACCCTGGGTCATCTTGGACTCAGTCAGGGCTTCTTCCCTATATGCCAAACAGCTGGATTTTGTTGTGTTTTTTTTCTTTCCAAGAACAGCATCCTTGCAGTCAAGTCTTCAGTTTTTCAAAAAGTAACATTGGTGTTGTACAGAATCAGATAGTATATGTTGTTAAGCAGTATCCACTACATACTGTCATGGGTAAGGCATTTTCTCAGTACTGATGATTTGCACAGAATTCAGCAGTTCAGCCCAGCATTCCTTCTAAGCAGAGATACAGCTAGGCATTCTGGTGACTTGAGCCATCCCCTGATCTGGTGTGAGTTGCAAAAAATTAAACTGCAGCAAACTGCTGTCTTCAAATGTAAGAAGCAGCTGGTGCACTTTATGCCTCCCACAGAAAGAGAGCTAAAGCTCTTCAGAGTTGACAACAAATACCAACATTCAAATGCTAATAATGCACTGTCCTGATGAGAAAAAGTCTCTTATCTTTTGAGCCTTGAACACATAACAAATAACAGTAAACCTATGTGTGTTCTGCTGTGTTAAACCTTCTCTAGTGTTTCCCACTGAAACTAGGGTAGCTAGTAGCTGCAGCATAGTGCTGATCCAGGCCTGCTGCTTCTGGAGCTGTTTGTAGTGGTTTTCTTGTTCTGAGCACATTTTCCAGGCCATCTTAGATTGAAGGGCACCTATCTACACTTTTGTGAGAGAATTGTCCTGATTGGGACCTGTCTGGTAAGAGGAGTCCGGTCTAGGGCTTGGGATAAGCATCTTCATTGGTCCTTTTGAATCTTTTTAGAGATTTATTTTCAGGTTTTAGCTTCTGGTATTTTGGCCCTGCATTTGAGCAGGTTTCTGCTTGATTGCACGTTATGCAGCACTGCACACTACCGTGCAATTGTGCCCCAAAGCCAGACAGTTAAGTTCAATAAATTTTCCCTTAAAACCCGGGCAGAAATATCCATTCACTGAGCTCCCCCATGGTCGTTTCTGAACAGCCACCGCTAGTGGCAACAGACTTCAACCTAGGATTATGGACAGTTGGACTACCCTTGTTTCTCCTGACAGCCTTGTTTACTTGGGTCTCTTGAGGCAGTGTAACAATTGCCTTATGTACATAGACAGCTCTCTACTAATAACACACTCTAATGTAGAGTGCAAGAGATGTATTTACACCAGGAATCTAGAATTCATGCTCTCTGTCACTCAAAACAGTAACAATGCGAAGGCTGATAACTCACCCACTATCGCATATTCACATAGTACCACGACTCATACATATACCACTACTCATACATATAGTACACATCAAACACATAAATCCACATACTCAGAGGTTCTCGTGAAAAACTTACTGAAACTCCAGAGACATCCAAAACACAACAGCTAACACAGTCCCCACAGCACCCATGACACATAGCAGCACCAATGTCTCACTCACCAAGCCCGTAAGGCGTAACACTCAAAAACTAAGTTTTCTTGTCACTGGAGACTCAATAGTGAGACACATGGATGTCCAACTTACCAGGCTAGACAAGGAGAAAGTCACGGTTAGCTACATGTCCGGTGCCAGGATTCATCAAATGATGCATGCACTCAGGTCTCTCAGCAACAAGTACTGTTGTGACTCTGTTACAATTCATGTTGATGTGAATGACCTGACACGTACCTCACTGGACTATATGAAGAGAGACATGGTTGAGCTCTCTGAGTATGTGTTCCAGTCAGGTATGTCCCTAGCCTTGAGCAGCATACTATCCTCACCTAGAATGATGCCACAGTATAAACAAAAAATGATTGATTTCAATAATTTGCTCAGTGTTTTGGTGTCATTCAAAGGGGATCCAGTTCCTGTCAGCCTGGGAAGCGATGGTTGACAAACCTTGCTGCTTTGCCAGAGACAGTTTGCACCTGGCACCCATAGGCTTTCAGCTGCTGGCAAAGGCTCTTGCCTCCCCTTAGTACCTTTTTAGGCAAGGTTTCGAAAACAACCTTACCGATGTGAAATTAACAAATCAGAACAAAATAAGGGTCATGCTGCTAAATGCTAGGAGCTTAAACCAAAACCTGCACTCCCTGGAAGCACTTCTATCACTAGAAGATGTAGATATCTGTGCAATCATAGAAACCTGGTTTAAGACCTCAAAGAATACCCTGGCCCTGCAAGGCTATAATGCCTTCCACACCTTTAGACCACAGACTGAAAGTGTTCCAATCTATATTAGAGATAAATTCACCTTCCATCTAGTTAGACTGGACAACTTCATGGAGTTGCTCCAGGTCCAGGTTACAGTAGGTAAGACCCCCATTCAAGTCTTAGCCAGTTATAGATCCCTTCCATGGGTCACAACATCCACAAAGCCTACTTAACCAAACTGAAGACAATCCAAATTTTACCGAACACATTGGTTATGGGGGATTTCAATTATTCCACCATCAAATGGGAAACTAATGCCAGCTCAAACTTGCTAGCACAAGAGTTCCTTGACTTTGTGAATTCAAATGCCCTGGAACAAACATTCTAGATCTGGTCCTCACCAACATGTCAAACAGGTGCACTGCTGCAACTGTTGGACCCTAATTAGTTAAAACATACCACAATTTGGTCAACTTTGAACTAACAGTAACACCAGAATTCACAAAGGGTGAAATCTGACAAAAAAACTTCACCACCCAAACTATATCTTCCTAGGTGAAGGTATAAATGCAAGCTGGAAGTGGTAACTTTGCCGAAGCTTACACTAAAGCCTTATATAATCACTTGCATAATTGTACAAATTCTGCTCTACCAGAAAGAATCAAAGCCAGAGTCCCAAGTAAAAACAAGCTGCCATGGTGGACATCCAGCATCAACAAATTCTACAATAAATGCAAAAAGCTGCTGTCCAAGAAAATAAAGGCAAGGCCCCAACAATGGAAAAGCACCCTCCTCAGCCTCAACAGGCAAATAAGGCTACTTGTCAAATCCTCCAAGAGCTCCTTTGAGAGAAACCTAGCAAGTACTGCCAAGGATAACCATAAGGCCTTTACAGCTATGTATGTAACCTAAAGGGAGGACCCAAGCATGTGAAGAACTAGTGGCCAATGGTATCACACACACTGACCCCACAGAGAATGCAAACCTGCTATCAGATAGATGTGGTGAAAATTTCCCTCCCTTATCCCCTCCTAACTTACAACAAACCCTCCTCCAAACTTCCCCCCACCTCACATATCTGAAGAGCAGGTCCTCAAAGTCCTGTCCAAGGCAAAAAAACACAGCCTGTATGAGACCAGATGGCATCCCAGGCTGTCTTCTAAACAGGCTAAAGCATGAACTAGCATCTCCACTAAGTACCCTTTTCAATCATAGCCTAACCATAGGCTTTGTTCCTGTGGAATGGAGAATTACAGTTATTTCCCTCAGCAATACACCCAGGGAAGTACAGACCCATAAGCCTGACCATCCTCATCTGCAAGGCCATGGAACATCTCATTCTAGACCTCATAAATAAAGACATAGGTGACCACCAAACCCTGGATCCTACATAATTCGGCTTCATGAAGGCAGATCCTGTCTGTTAAATCTGATGAATTTCTTTGAAAGTGTGACCAAGGCCACTGTTGAGTGTAATCTGTGCACACAGCATACCTCAACTTAGCAAAGGCTTTTGACACAACACACATTCAGGCATTACTGATAAACTTAGCAAACTGAATGTAAACCCCTTCTTTGTAAGATGGGTGGCCAAATGGCTCACAAACTGGACACACACTATCAAAGTGGGTGACTCCACATCAACCAGCAGACCCGTTGCCAGTGGGGTGCCAAAAGGGTTAGTGCTGGGCCCCCTATTGTTTGGTATATATTTATCCGAAGTTCAAGTAAAAACTAAGGGGCTGTGGCTGACCAAGTCTGCAGACAACTGCAAACTAGGTGCAATCATTGAATCCCCAAATGATGTCAGTATACTCCATCATCATTCCCTTCAGCACAAACAATGTCCCTTCATACTATCAAATCAACAACAATATCCTAAGTACCCATGAAGTGGTAAGGAACCTGGGATCACAGGTTGACTGCAACCTGAACTTCGACCACCACATGTCTACTGTAGTAAGGAAAGCTTTCCACATAGCACACTTGATTAGTAAGAGACATCACCTCGAGAGCAAAAGACGTTATAACCCCATATACTCGGCACTTATCTGGTCCATAATTGAGTATAACGCCCCATTCAGCATGTACCGTACTAAGCACCTGCAGCAATTAGAGAGACCTCCAAGGTTTCTAATAAAGAAGATCAAATGGCTCCAGAATGTGCCTTACACAGACCAGCTAAAGTCCCTGTCACTATACTCTGCATCATATAGACTTAGGGAAGACTTATGCCTCAGTTTTTTATCATATCAATCCCCTTACGGTGACTTGATTATACCATTGAGGAAAGTGAATCAGCAAGGAGACATTCATTGATTAACATTCAGGTCCACTTATTGTAAGGGTGCTTATTTATATCCCTAATACACCTTTGGAGTGATCTTTCCAAACAAAGTGTGATGATTTGAGAAGGTTGGTGGTTAAAAATTGGTTTCCTCAGTTGGTGTTGATGGATACAAGTTTGGCCGGACCTGGTTTGAAAAGTCCTATTAAGTAACCTATTATAATTGGTTCAAGGATAAGAGTTCTATTTTTGTTTAAACAAATTTTCTTATACATAATAGTGTTAATAATATTTCAATACCTTAATATTGTAACATCTCAATTGGTTGGAGGTTTAGTTTTGAAGGATTAAATATGGATTTAAATGACATTTTAAAGGGATTATCAGCTGATATGGATAATTTAGAGGCATTTGGGCTTACTAACGGTCAGGCTTCCATGTCGGACGATGCTGATATCAATACTCATGATAGATGTGGGTCAGTTTTCACTAGGTTAAATAGACAAATGAAAATACTTAGGAGCAACATCTGGCATTTAAAGCTTCTGAAAGCATATAAAGTCAAAGACATCACACCCAGGGGGCTTAGGATTAGGTTACAGCCACTTGTGGCTAATATTGACAGCCAACTAACACAGGAATGGGCTACAGCCCAACATCAAACGTCCATGTTGTTTGTGGACTGTCTTTCCAAGTATTATGCAAGAAACATAGAAACGATGATCATAGACATACAAAACATTTGTTTAGAAGCGGAAACTTTTTCTAATGAAGATTTTTACCAATCTCACTTGGTAGATCTAGCCAAGGATTTAAATATTATGGAAGAGCAACTAAAGAAGAAGAAAATGAATAAGTTTCAAAGGGATGTAACCGATTATGGGAAGGGTAGGCCCTTCATAACCCAAAAAAATGTTAGGTTTAATGAAGGTGCCAATAAAACACAAAAGAGTAGAAAGAGACCAAGATCTATATTAAAAAGAAATGAACCTATGCATAGTGTTACATCGGATGATGATTATTCATCCACAACAGATTTTGAAACTTCCTCTTGCCAAGTGTCCCCGGTGGCTAAAAGGAAACAGTCCATCCCTTTAGGCCCCATAAATGTAGGGCAGGAAGGAAACACAAGACCAAATATAGGTCCGACCAATCTTCAGGTTCTTTTGAAACAAATGATAGCACAGTAAACAATGTTTTAAATATTTCTTCACATGCACTTACGGAGGCACAATATAAAGTGTTAAATAAAGGGCTCAATTTTATACCCACATCTTCTGTACCTGAGCATTTATTAATAGATGATATTAACAACTTTTGCAGAATACTTAACCTAAAGGCATTTTTTTCAGATACAACAGATTCGCAAAGATCTATTGGTTTCCGTTTTGGTAAATCCAATTTTGTACCTCCTATGGATAAACATGTGGCGATTTTTAAGAAATGTGTTATGAAAGATTTACACTTTTCCAATCAAGTTATAACAACTAGTAGCAACCTTAACCAACAGGAAAGAATTGCCCTTTCACAACTGAAATCCAATAAGAATATTGTTATTAGTGCGGCGGATAAGGGTGGTGGCATAGTTGTGATGGATTATTTGAAATATAGGGAGGAAGCATGTAAACAACTGTCCCAATCACAGTTTTATGTACATATGGCCATTGACCCAACCAGTAAATTTAAAACTGAAATTGATGCTTTTTTGGATCAGGCGGTGGAGGGGGGCATAATTTCATTACAAATTGCTAGGCAATTGAAGGTTAAGGAGCCCATGCCACAATATTTATATTTGATCCCTAAAATACATAAGGATTTAAACAATCCTTCAGGTCGCCCAATTGTTTCGGGCCGGGGGTCTTTAACGGAACCAATATCAGCCTTTCTTACGGAATATCTCAAGCCCTTACTTAGTCAGGTGAGATCACGGCTCAAGGATACTACCGAGTTTCTGAACATAGTTAATGACTCACAATTGGAAGAAGGTTGGTTATTATGTACTATGGATGTTTCATCCCTATATACTAGCATACCCCATAAAGCAGGGGTCAAGGCAGTCTCTTATTGGTTGGATAAGGCAAACTTATATACTCCGGAGTTCAATGGTTTTTTGACTAGATTAACTGAAATGGTCCTACAAAAAAACATCTTTTATTTTGAGGGGAACCCATACTGGCAAATCAAAGGTACAGCTATGGGGGCATCCTTTGCCCCCATATATGCAGATTTGTTTATGGGTTTTTTCGAACTACAATTTATATATGATGTAGGCAATAATATTTATATGGAGAATCTGGATATTTGGCGCAGATTTCTTGACGACTGCTGGTTGGTGTGGCGGGGTGAGAAGGATGAGTTATCTAATTTTGTGGAATATCTTAATAACAATCTCTATGACATACACTTTACAGTTAATACTGGTTATCAGGAAATGGTGTTTTTGGATGTAGTGGTGCAAAGATTACCTGATCATACTTTGGGTACAACTATTCATAGGAAATTTCCTCAATATAACACTTTATTGCATGCGAACAGCTCTCATCCCCGCCACATTATCAGAAATATTCCAAAATCACAATTTTGGCGCCTCAAAAGGATTTGCTCAACAGAAAGGGAATATTTATTACACAAGGAGGACTTGAAATCAAGATTCAGGGCCAGGGGATACAATATGCAACAACTTAATAGGACTGTTGAACTAGTGGTACAGAAAACTAGAACTGAATTATTGCAACACAACCATCAACTGGCAATTGATAGTAATAAGGATCAACAACCAATCAGACTGGTGACCACCTATGGGAGCAACACATCTCATTTTAGGGACATTATCAGCACACACTGGGATATTTTAAAATCTAACCCCATTTTTGATAGGGTTCTACCAGATAAATGTGCTTTTTCGTATTGGAGGGGGAGGTCTATTCAATCTCAGCTAACACACTATAAGAGATTTAATCCACCCTCAGTTATACAGACAACACTTTCTGGAGAGCCCCTAGTGGGATGTTATCCGTGTGGACATTGTGGGGCTTGTCAACATATTAACAAAACTAAAGAATTTAGTAGTAAAAATACCCCCAAGGTCTATGATATTAACATCTTTGGCAATTGTGGGTCAGACTGGGTCATTTACTTAGCCTTTTGTCACTGTTCGGCATTTTATGTTGGACAGACTTCTCGACCCTTAAGAATTAGAATTAGTGAACACCTAAGTGCCATTAGGAACAGACGAGTCACAAGTGCCCTATATAAACATACTAAACAGCATAAGGAAGCATGTTTTAAGTTTGTCATCATTGATAAAATTCAATTACCAAGAAAATTTAAAATGGGATGGCACACAAGATTGAACAATATGGAGAGCAAATGGATTACCAAACTGGGGGCATTTTTTAAACCTGGTTTAAATGAATATGAGGTACATGATGACATTTTTGGCCCATAGTTTTATAATGGTGTGTCAATAAACATATGTATTATTAATAATTTGCATTTAACCAACAAGAGTTATGATGTATGAGTTTTAAAAAATCAAATCAGCATATGGTTTGGCATGGATGACAGTTTGGATGAATCATTTATAATATTTGCAGAGCATATGTGTTTTTAGTTTCTTTTCAAGTTGTTTGTTTTCTATTTATGTGGAATTGTGCCCTTAAATCATGTTTGATATATTAACCAATGGCTGGACTATACCAATTTTGAAAAAGGTATTTAAATGGTTTCAAAATGGGGAGCTGATTAAAGCATTTATATAAAGTGAAGAAATATTGATAAAGGCTTTTTATGCCGAAACCGGTCTTAGGTAGTTTTTTGGCTACCTAATAAAATAGTTATTTAAAATAATCTCTCCTGCCTGGAGTGCTGGTCCGTTTGGTTTAATCTTTGATTTATTCAGGGCCGTGCACCAGAGTCTCACGCGCGTGTCTTGGTACGTAAGACTTATGCCTGGCCTACAGACCAATTCAAGTCCGAATCCTAATGAACTTGCTGTATATCCGTAAATGAAGTGGGACTAGGGCTACCCATTCCAGGGACTTAAATATGGCCTGCAACTTAAGTAGGACATGCTGGAAGGACAGATTTATCTCCCAGTGACGACCACATCTTTGGAACAGGCTACGAATTCATGTGAAACAGAGCACCTCTATGACACTGCTCAAGAGGAACCTGGACAAGTGGATGGGGCATTGTAAATTCTTATCGGGAATAGGGCCCACAACCCTCCTTGACATGGGCAGTCACCACTAAATGCAATCTTGTTTATTGACTAGCACTTTTATGGTATTACATTGGGTTGAAATGTCTAGGCTTAAAATGACCTCTGGGTCAATAGCCTAGTAAGCTATGATTCTATGATCCTATGTATATATGTGTGTGTGTGTGTGTGTGTGCATATATATATATATATCTATATATATATATATATATATATATATATATATATATATATATATATACATGTGTGTGTGTGTGTGTGTGTGTGTGTGTGCGTGTGTGTGTGTGTGTGTGTGTGTGTGTGTGTGTGTGTGTGTGTGTGTGTGTGTGTATGTGTGTGTGTATGTGTGTGTGTATATGTATATATATATATATATATATATATATATATATATATATGTATATATATATATATATATATATATATATATATATATATATATATACATATAAAACACACGCATACACATATCATTGCATGTGTGTGTCATACATTATTTGTGTAATGTTCTAGTACTGTGACACTGTGTAATAAATTTTTATCACCACTGGCAGATTTTTCACTCTGTCTTGACACCTTTTGCATGCTGTTCTTCCGGTTTCATTTTTTTTTTACTTCTCATTGCTTCTGTTCTCTGTCTCTGTCTACCAATGATTTCCTCCTTCTCAGCCAATCATTAGCCAGTATTGATCATCATATAGTTAGCCATCAGGAGTGATTTGAGATTTTTTCCTTCCTACCCCCATTGCACCCATCAAGTGACAGCCCATAGGTGGGACATGCAGTGGATATCAGCACTGCTCTGTCTCTGAATTCCATAAGGGGGATGATGTCAAAAGAACTTTCACACCTACCCAGAGGTGGTAGCACATGATTGCTTCCCTGGTCTCCACCAGAGAAATCAACTCAGGCGTTTGTGCCCCTGAGCATGCAGCTGTTCCCCAGAGTGTGCAATGCCATTTTTCCTGCCTGCACCAACCACCCATGCCGCTATTTGAACTTGAGTTATCTGAGCTGTAGACAGGATGTACTCCCTCTATGCCACTGGCACAGGCTTTCATTCATTTCTAGGAAGGTACCACAGAAATGTCACAGGAAGGCTTCTTTACAGCTGTCTTGAGCCTGGCAATATGGGAGATGAGCAATGTAGCCCTAAAAGTCAGAAGCAAAAAGGAGGAAATGGGGGGTGTACAGCAGGTTCCAGGAGGAAGACAAAAGCTTTAGTCATGTATGTGACCAGCAGGTGCCACCTGGCTTTTCTTATTAATACATATAACACTTTCTATGCTTTTTGCCACCCCATGCATGCCAACCATTAAGCCTCCCCAATATATCCCAAGCTCATTTTTTAGAGTTGGTGGTATCATATAGGCATCTGTGAGGGTTGCTTGTGTTCTTACCAGAATCCTGACAGTGATGGTATTTATTATTTTGGCCTAACTCTTCCCTGGGTGGGAAGTCATGCAACCCACATCACCACAAGAGGCACAGCAGCTTCTCCGACACAAGTGGACACTATGAGGGTCTTGTGAATCTTAAAGACGGGGACTGCCAGTTGGTAGCTTGGTGTCCCACATGCATGCCCCACATCAGAGGCTCATTTCCTTCCTCTGTAGGACTTCCATAACCCACAACAAGCTACATCCCCTCCTCCTGGGATGGACATGCCTACCCACCCTGCCGTTTCTATCAAGCACCCGAACCTCTAATCAAACTCAGGTCATCTAGTCCACAGTCAGGGTTTTATCCCTCTACACCACTGAATCTAGTGAATGTAACACTGCTTTTTTCACTTTGCTCATTTTAGCCATCAGCTCTATTATAAATAGTGAAGTACAGATCATATTTTTACCAAACAACAGACTGTTTATGTTTTGTACTTCTCAGGATAACCAGTTTAAAATAATGTGTTTGTTACATTTAACTGGATCAGCTTCTTGGCTTTAAAATGTTCATCACAGAGTATAGACCTGTATTTGACAAAGTTTTCATTTTGCGTGCTAATAATACTGATGTGAATGAGATAATCTAGACATCTGGAGTATGCCATATTGGCAAAACTGTTTGGCACTGCTTTGTAAAGTGACAATACGATGCAGATTCATTGCTGATGTCTGGCATAATATACTGTTTACTACACAGTGAGGTAGCATTAAATTGATACATTATGTCACTCTCTACATATTTGGAAACATTGAAAATGCTAAACAGAATGTGTATGAATGAGCTTTACATGACGTAATGAAATTTCCCTAAGATCATTTCTTAACAAAATTTTTATTTGTAAAGTTTATATCCCCTCCCTGAGGTACTTATCATAGTAGAGACAGGTTTAATACACATCACGGTGTTGGGCTGAGAATGTTGTCCTAGCTTGACCTGGGAAGCAGGTTTAAAGAAAGTCTTTTTTTACAGCTACCTGCTTTATATATCTGTTTTGTTTTGTTTTGTTTAATGGCAGCATACATTCAGTGTCAAGTCTCATTGTTTACAGAGATCTGTGCACTGAAATGCATTGGGAGAAAACAAAATGATGAATAAGACATTGTCTACTGGATTGCTGTTTGTAATTAGTGTAGGGGCCTACAGTGAAATATTCACATCATATGTTTAGCAGCTGTATTGCTTCTGCAGGAATGCTCATTAGCTGAGAATTTCTCAGGGAGTATTTGAATTAATAACTGAATTAAATGTATGCATGTCTGCGTGTATGTATGTATGTATGTAAGCATGTATTGATACATAATTCCACTTTACAGTTTAGAGGATGTGTTCATTCCCACTGGAAAAGAAAATTGTATAACATATCTTATGGTATGTTCTGCTGACTGTGTATTATTTCAGATATATAAGAAATAATGTGTTTTTCTTTGTTAAGGCAGTTCACATCAGATTAATTTTGAGACAGACACCAGCTCTTGTGTCATCAGAAGAAGCAACAGTCATCATTTATGTAGTGCTGAGGTTGAACTGGCAATACTGTTAGTGTTGCTGGCAGAAGTTATTGTGCAATTATAATCATGCATTCCCCCCTATGTAGTAAGCCCCTCACTGCAGTTCTACATTGTTGACAGCAGAATCCTCCCTTTGCCCCTTTTTTAACCTTTTTACTTATTTTTAACAGTAAAATTAGTCAGGTCAAACAGATACTGCTCAGTTGTACCTTGTGATATTTTCAGTAATGGCATTGTTGTAATAGGTCCAATGTGTCATAGATTCATAGGTAAGTACTAGGCTATCTGCCCGAAGGCATCTATAAGCCTAGTCAGAATGTGTTGGCTTTCACTGTCCCCTTAGATTAGTTCCCTGTGCCTCTGTCCAGCAGAGCCATTAGTTCCCTGTGCCTCTGTCCAGCAAAGCCAATACAGTGATCCCTGGGGTAAATTTTCTGTTTCCCATCCACTCGTCAAGGTTTCTCTTGAAGAGTGTTAGTGAGGGGCTCTGCCTAATGTAGATTGGAATCCTGTTCCAAAGCATGGGGAGTGTCTGGGACAGGAATCTATCCCTCCAGCATGTCCTATTTATCGTTGTGGTGAGGTTTAGATCCCTAGAGCGTGTGGCTCTTGGGGATTTGTTTTTTTTTTTAGGTGGAGCATGTCCATCAATTCTGGGTAGGACATGGCCTTGTATGTTAGGCAGAGATCACCTCTCAGTAAGTGGTATGCAACTGAGTACAATTGGAGTTTCTTGAGTCGGGCTGCATAGGGCATCTGTTTGAGGCCAGTAATCCTCTTGGTGAGGAACTTCTGTGGTCTTTCCAGCTGTTGCAGGTGTCTTGTAAGGTACATCCCAAATGGTGTGCTGTACTCTATGATGGGTCTGATGAGTGATGAGTAGAGGGACACAATAACCTCTTTTGTTCTAGATGCGAACCCTTTTATGATTAAGTGAGCCACATAGAAGGATTCTCTAACCACCTTGGCAATATGTACTATATCTACTTGGGTCCCCAGATCCTTTATTACATTTAATGTATTTAGGGGACTACCACGTATGTGGTTGTTCGCGGGTACTTTGTTTTTTCCAAAGGGGATGACTATGCACTTTTTGGCATTTAGCTTGAGGCCATGATTTTGACACCAGATATCCATCTCAGTGAGACCCTTCTGAAGGATGTCTGTATCAGCCGGAGAGTCAATTATGGCCCCCAGTTTGCAGTCGTCTACGAACTTGGTCAGCCATAGTCCTCCTGTGCTTGCCTTTCCCTCTGAGAAGTATATACAGAACAGGAGGGGTCCCAGGATTGATCCATGGGGGATGCCACATGTAACCAGTTTAGAGTCGGACCTAGAGCCTGCAACTCTCACCGTGTGGGTTCTATCCATGAGCCAATTAGCAACCGATCTCGTGATGTAGTGGTTTATGTTCAGGCTGGTGAGCTTGTCTATAATACCAGAATGGGGAATGGTGTTGAAAGCCTTTGCGAGGTCTAGGTAGGCTGTGTGGTCTTCCTTTCCCTCATCTAAAGCCTTGGTAACTGTCTCAAAGAAGTCCACTAGGTTTAGGAGGCATGATCTGCCCTTAACAAAGCCAAATTTGGTAGGGTCCAATGTTTGGAGGTTTCCAATGTCTCTGTTAATGAGTTTCATGATAATGCGCTCCATAGCCTTGCAGACCAGGCTAGTCAGGCTTATAGGGCGATAGTTCCCGGGTCCATTGTGGCTCCACCTTTGTGGACCAGGATAACTGTAGATGTGCACCACTCAATGGGTACGCAGCCTGTAGAGACGCTGAGTTTGAACAGTGTGTTTAGGTGAGGGGTTAGTTCATTTTGGACACAGCCTGGGACACCGTCCGGTCCCACTGAAGTTGTATTTTTGGCTTTGGATAGAGCTGTTTTAACCTGCATGACAGTGACTGCAGGGGCTCTACATTCTTCTGGTATGGTTATGGGCCCTTTAGGGGGTGAGAGGGGGATGAAGTTTGCACTAAGCCTGTCTGCCAGAATGTTGGCAATATCAGTCGGTTCAGTTTATTTTGTGCCATTCTGCACTAACTCAGAGCAGATCTGAGAGTTTCCACTTAGGTTCTTGACATAGCTAAAGAATCCTTTGTGGTTATCTTTGGAGTCCTTGGCAATTTTTCTTTTGAATCTAGCCTTAGATGATTTCATGAGGGATCATAGTTTCTTGCTGATACTGATCAGGGATGTCTTCCCTTCTTGGGATTTTACTCTTTTCTCTACTAGTTTCCTCCTTCTATTGTATAGCTTGTTTATGGCAGGGGTCCACCAGACTGGTTTCCTTTTCTTGGAGGAGTGAGTCTTGGTTTTGCTTGGGATAGCACGATCCATGCATTCTTGCAGGTGCTCATAGAGTGCCTTTGTAAGGGATTCAGCAGCTTGGACAGCAATGTCCTTTAGCATGGAGGCTTTGAACCTTTCCACCTCGGTTTTGAGTAACGTGAAGTTTGCTTTTGAAAAGTTTTTCACAGTGGTTTCCTTGATTGCGGGTGGGGGCGGAATGTGGATATCCAGAGTGATTAGTCTATGGTCTGATCTAACCAGCGAAGGGTTGACCACTGGTCTCCCATGTTAGTGATGACCAGGTCCACTATGTTGTCACCTCTGGTGGGGGTGTTGACCAGTTGATTCAGGGCATTCGAGTTTATAAATTCTAGGAAGCGGTGGGCAAGGGAGTTAGTACTTGAGTAGTTCTCCCAGTTAATGTTTGGGTAATTGAAATCACCCAATATTAGGGCATTTGGTAGGACCTTCATATTTTCCAGTGTCTCCAGAAATGTGGAATGGGGATCCTGGGTCATGGTGAGTGATCTGTAGCAAGCTGCAATTTGAATTGCAGTTTTGCCCATTGTTAATTGCACATGGATGATCTCTGAGGTGTTGTGCTGTGCCACTAACTTGGAGGTGTGAGTATCCTTGATGAATATGACTACACCCCCACCTTTTGTGTTTCGGTCTGGGTTCTATAGCTGAAAAGTATGGTATGAGTTATAGCCTGGTAGTGCTGGGGTGCTCTCTGGAGCCTTAAACCATATTTCTGTTACTGCACAGATATCAATGTTCTCCATACTGAGGGGTGCCTCGAGTGCATGCATTTTGAGGTTTTGACTTCTGGCATTGAGTAGCATTACCCTCAGGTTTTGGTTTCTTGTGCTATTTACGGTGGTGGGTTTGTCTTTTGAGCCTTGCCTGTAAAAGGCACTATGGGGGTGGCAAAAGCCTTGGCCAGTATTCAAAAGCCTAAGGGTGACAGGTACAAGCCATCTCTTGCGAAGCAACATGGCTTGTCGCACATGTCATCCCAGGTAGACAGATACTGGATCCCCTTTGAATGACACCAGAAACTTAGCCAATTGTTGAAATTGATAATTTTTTCTTTATACTGTGGCATCATTCTTGGTGAGGGCAGGATGCTACTCAGGATCAGGGTCATACCAGCCTGGGCTATGTGATCAGAGAGCTCTTCCATGTCTCTTTTCATGTAGTCCAGGGAGGCACATCTCAGTCATTCACACCAACATGGACAATGACAGAGTCGTATTTGTACTTGTTCTGGAGCGACCTGAGTGCTTGTGTTATGTGGTGGATCCTGGCGCCCGACAGGCAGCTAACTGTAACCTTCTACTTGTCCAACCTAGTTAGTAGGACATCAGTGTGCCTGACTATAGAGTCGCCTATTACTAGTGTGTTGGGTATGTTATTTTGCCTTAAGGGCTGTGATTGTGTGGCACACTGATTATGTGAAGTATGTGTTTCATGGTTTGGGTTGAGGTGTGGAGGTTGCTTGGGTGTCTGCTTTGGAGGTCTCTGTTGCTTTTGCAGATTTTTATTTAGAGCCTCCGAGTATGTTTTCATCTATTTATGTGTGTTATTTGCCGGTGTTTGTTTAGTAGGTCTATGTGAGACTGGTGGTGTGTTGCAAGTATTTTCCTTCTCCTACTGACTGTCAGTTCCAGTCTTGGGTTGAGAGAGCTTTGCTTCCATTTTGGCTGTATAATTGCATCTCTTGCATATATTAGTGTTTGATGGTAGGAGGAGAGGGTTGTCTGTGTACATGAGGCAGTTGTAACATTGGAAAAAGAGAAAAGCCCTGCAAGTAGGAACCAAGTGCAAGGCAAAACAAACTATCAGTAACTGAAAAAATGCCAGCACAAAACTCAGTATATATCAGCAACAAAACTACAGCAACACTAAGGTAAAACTTAAGTGTTTTAATACATATCGAACAATTCAATAATCAAGACCGGTTTCAGCCTAACATGGCTTTCCTCAGTGGAACAAGAAAAGTACAAACAGGAAATGATGCACAAATGCAGGTTTAAATAAGGTCCATAGACGAATGAGGTGCTTCCAAAGGATTTCAATTTTGTATTGTAGATAGAATTTTGGGTGACAGATCCAACAAACAGGGATGGCATTCCATTCTCAACCAAAAAGAGAAATACTGGATTATCAAGCTAGGGGCACTATTTTCTCCTGGTTTAAATGATCATTTATAACCACTAATATATCCAATATTGAATGTATTATCATACTTATGTTTTATTACCATATTTGCTATTTGGATCATCTATTTTTTACTTTTTTTTTTTTTTTTTTTTATTTTCTAGTTTGTATTTTTCCTTCCAGTTTTTCTTTCAGGCAGTATTATGGGCAAGCCTAAAATCCTTTGGAAGCACCTCACTGGTCTATGGACCTTATTTAAACCTGCATTTGTGCATCATTTCCTGTTTGTACTTTTCTTGTTCCACTGAGGAAAGCCATGTTAGGCTGAAATCGGTCTGGATTATTGAACTGTTCGATATGTATTAAAACACTTAAGTTTTACCTTAGTGTTGCTGTAGTTTTGTTGCTGATTTATACTGAGTTTTGTGCTAGCATTTTTTCGGTTACTGATAGTTTGTTTTGCCTTGCACTTGGATCCTACTTGCAGGGCATTTCTCTTTTTTCAGTTTGTTTTTTCCACCCTGCTGTGGATCCTACTCAGTTACAGCACTCTTCGTTGTCATTCTATCAGCTTTCAGGGATTATTTGGCCTCCCTTTCTGGAAGGATTTGTACACTATGACTGTTGGTTTTTGGATCCATCACGTCTGTTGGACATTATGCATCATATTTTGCCTAAGGATTTACCAGTTTCTCCTTCTGGACTGAGAGGGATCCAGTTTGGTTCTATTATATGAGATTATCATGTCCACATCCATGTGTTGTTGAAGTGCCCTGGGAATCTACCGGTTTTTGGTTTTCAACTTACCTGGGTTCTACCATTTTAATTGGATTTCTAACTTTTTGAACCGGCCTTGCCTTATTGGGATTGGCCCCATGTAACTTTATCCACATTGTGCCCTTCTGTGTTGTATTATAGGCTTCAAATAATACGGTTGTTATTATTTTCATTTTTATATCTTATTTTGGACACTACAACTTTTAAACCAACCTTGCAGTTCCGGTTCAGATTTGCCCACTCATGAACGGATTTACGTGATCTCCAGGCAACAAGGTACTTTATTTTTTCACCTTTTTTGGCTATAACCATCATTTTGGTCATTTTTGGGATCGTTACAGACCAGATCAGTTGAAATTTGTTGTAACAACATTATTATTTAGCGCTAAGGCTTCCTGGTTGGTGTTGTGCGTTCGGGTTTTCAATTTGGGGGAACCGTGGTGTTAAGCCCTTTTATTGAGACTCATACTGCACCTCTATAACCAGATATTGTATTTATATACTGTTTTTTTCATCGAGAACTGATAATTGGATTTAGATTTGGATTTGGACACATACATATCGGGGTATTCTTGAACAGTTTACCAAAAACGAAACTACATTTGTTATCTTGACTGGTGTATTATATTTGTTCTCATTTTGCTTTTTGGCAACATGAGTTATTCTCCAAGCAATTGTCAAGTTGGAATATAACGTATTTCAAGCAATGGATAAAGTTTTTGAATTTTTGTAATTTATCGTAGTACTCATTTGTACATTTTTTGTATGGTATTTAGGTTTGTTTTTTCTAATTACTACTGATACTATTGTTTTTTGCTACATTAACATTTTTTGATAAGGGTTAATAGCTTTGTAGCTTTTATTTAGCTTATTTTTACACTACCTATTTTTAGGTATGTTTGGTCATCTATTGTATACTTCATCAACATTTAGAAATAGGGGTTGGGACTAGATCTCTAATTCATTCTTTCTGTTTGCATTACACTACACTGTTAGGACAACATAATTTTTGTTAGACTGTACAGGCATAACTGAGTTAGGCCCATATGGCCCATATGTCTGGCCTAGTAAGATTTAATCTATCGACCTCAGGATATGCTTTTATTCTTTAATACTCTCTAATATTAATAATTAGGTAGGCTCATATCAATTTATTTGATTTAGGTTACAATAGATGCTTTACAGGTGTTCACATCATAGGGAATTGAAGTTACTTAATGGTCACATATATATATATATATATATATATATATATATATATATATATATATATATATATATACTTATTTGATCATCATATGACATTTCCTGAATATTGACTAACTGATACAAGTTTTCGTGTGTGTCAACTGTCCCTTCTTGCATTTTCAGAGGGCTTTGTTTATTTGGTTGCCAACACTATTTTTGTTACTGAATAATTACATTAATACAAACGGAACTTTATTGAGTTCATGCTTTTGGCTTAGGTTCAAGAAGGGTTCCTTTCTTCTCCCGCCCCCCCCCCCTTTTTTCTTTCTATATATGGTTCTTGTTTGGCTTATTTAAAGAACATTCCAACTGGCGTATTTGGGTGCTTGATATTATTCCTCAGGTTCACACATTAGCTATACATATACAGACTAAAAACATTTTATTTTGGCCTTAAACATATACTAGTTTCAAATACAGATATAACAACTGCAGTTACGTATGTACTCATATATGTGTTGGTGTGTTTAGACACTGACACTAACATATGTATGGGGGCAGGATTGTGGTGGTGAACAAGTGTATAGGTACATGTACATCATCTCACATATAATTTTTTGGTGGCACTGGGATTGCCCCCCTGATAATTGGAATAATTTTGGTTACACATTTTTGTTTAACTTTAGGCTTACTACCATTTGACAGTTTACTGGCATATTATTGTATATCAGCTTTTATTCTATCTGGAGATCTGAATAGATTTCATATAGATCAGCTTATTGTCATGGATCTTGAACAAATACTTCAGGGCCTTTGTGCCGACAAAAATGATATTGGGGTTTTTGGTATACCAGAAGGAGATGGTCTTCCTCAACCCATGGATCCAGTTGACGGCTATAATGATGCTTTTTATAAACTCAGCAAAGGCATGAAGAATTTGAGATCTAACATTTGGCATTTGAGGCTTTTCAAAGCCTATATGAACAAACAAATTATGCCTAGGGGCTTAAGAATCAAAATTCAACCTTTGGTGAGCAAGATAGATGACATCCTTAGCAAAGAATGGCATTTGGCACAACAACAGGCATCTATGAATTTCGTTCAGATTTTTAAGTTCGTATTATGAACGGACTATTGAAATTAATATTAGAGAAGTTGGTTATCTGTGTGGACAAGCTAAAACATATGATGGTCACCCACAATTTTCTATATGCCTTAATAAACTGTCAAAGGAATTGCTTTTGTTTGAAAAACAGACTAAAGAAAAAAAGATTAAAAAATTCAACAGAGATATTACTGACTATCAGAGGGGCCAACCCTTTGAGGCCACCAAAAATGTTAGGTTCATGGAGACTGGCCAGAGGTCTGGTAGATATACCAACCCCAAAAAAAGACCTAGATCCATACTCAAGGGGTCTCACACATATAGTAGCACCTCAGGAGATGATTCTTCGACAACTGATACAGAGGGTATTTGTATTGGTGTGTCTTCGACTCCCAAAAAGACTAAAAGCCAAACACATTCTTTAAACTCACTAGGAGGAGGGGTGGGAGAAAGCATAGGAAACACCAAGATAGATACAATCGAAGCACTTATCCAAACATTCATGACACGATAGATGACAATATTTTGAATATTTCCAAAATTGTCTTGACAGAAGATCAAAAGAAAGTGTTAAATAAAGGTTTAAACTTTGTTCCAGGGTTTTTTGTGGATGAATTTCATATTGTCAAAGATGTTAACGATTTTTGTCGCAGAATCAACCTCAAATTGTTTTTTGGACCCAGGTCTGATTCTCAAAGATCCACAGAATTCAAATTCCATAAATCCAATGTTGTTCCACTTATGAATCGGAATGTGGCTATCTTTCAGCAAGCTGTACTCAAGGACATACATTTTAAACTAGATCACTTTTCACCTCTGAAACATAATCTCTCTACCCCTGAACTACAGGCTTTACAACAGCTCAGGGACAACAAAAACATTGTTATTATTCAGGGTGACAAGGGTGGGGCAATAGTAATCATGGATACAGATTATTATCTGGGGGAGGGAAATGGACAATTAGCCAACCCATCCCACTACATGAAAATGCCTATTGACCCCACCCCGAACTTTAAAAGAGAAATTGACAATTTTCTTGAGTTAGCAGTTTCGGAGGGCATTATATTAGACACAGTTAAATCACAATTAATGGTACAGGACCCACAACAACAGATTCTTTATTTACTATCTAAGATACACAAGTGCCTGAACAAACCACCTGGTAGACCCATTGTGTCTGGTATGGGGTCATTGATGGAACCACTGTCTGAGTTTTTGACTTAATACTTGAAACCACTACTAAATTTGATTCGAGCAAGGATACAAGACACCACCCAATTCTTATCCATTATAGATGATAACCAATTAGAACCTGAGTGGTTACTTTGTACATTAGATGTCAAGGCTTTATACACCAATATACCACATTGGCCTGGACTTGAGGCCCTCAAGTTTTGGTTAGATAGAGCCAAATTATATCCAGTTGGTTTCAATACGCTTTTGATTTGTATGGCGGAACATGTTTTGAATAAAAATGTTTTCTATTTTCAAGGTGAATGCTATTGGCAGTTGAAGGGTACCGCTATGGGAGCCTCTTTTGTTCCTATATATGCGGACTTATTCATGGGCTACATTGAGGAGCAACTCATTTATGATCAAACGCATAACATCTATCTTGAGGAGCTGGATATTTGGCGATGTTATCTTGATGATTGTTGGTTAGTTTGGCGTTCCGATGAAGAATATTTGGCTGAATTTGTGTCATACCTCAACCATAACAAATGGGGTATTGAATTTACTTCAACTTATCACCAAAATCAAATCAACTTTTTGGATGTAACAGTCATCAGGAACCCAGATGGTACTTTACAAAGCAAAACATTTCATAAATACCCGCAATACAATACTTTATTACATGCAACTAGTATGCACCCTAGCCACATCATCCGAAATATACCTAAATCCCAGTTTCTCAGGATACGCAGGATTTGTTCCGCAGAAAATGACTTTGAAGAATCACAACAAGATCTAACCAACAGATTTAGAACCAGGGGACACAAGGAGCCTGACATTCAGTTGGCACGTCACTTTGCAACCAATTCCACCAGAACTTCCCTTCTCAAATATTGTGACAGAAATAGGGATGCACAGGATGGAGGATTATGGTTTATTACTACCTATGGGCGTAACATCAGTTTGATTAGAAATACCATGATGAAACATTGGAACATCCTCACTGCTAATGAGGATATTGCCTCCTTAGTCGGTAACACTTGTCAATATGGTTACCGTAGAGGGAGAACACTAAGTTCATTTTTTTCACATTATAAGAGGATGGGTTCAGGTGGCATTATACATCAACAACTTACGATGACTGGTGACAAACTTTGGGGCACTTATCAATGCGGCCATTGTTCATCATGTCCATTTATATTCACATCTAAACAATTTTCCAGTAAAAACACCGACAGGATTTTTAACATTAAATTTTTTGGCAACTGTAATAGTGATTGGGTGGTATATCTTGCGACTTGCACAGGAGGTTCATTTTATGTGGGTCAGACATCACGGGCGTTGAGATTACGCATGTTGGAACATCGTAGTGACATTCGAATCAAAAGAGAAACCAATGCTCTGTTCAGGCACTACACACAACATCATACTGCTAGATTTCAGTTTTGTATTGTAGACATAATTTTGGGTGACAGATCCAACAAACAGGGATGGCATTCCATTCTCAACCAAAAAGAGAAATACTGGATTATCAAGCTAGGGGCACTATTTTCTCCTGGTTTAAATGATCATTTATAACCAACTAATATATCCAATATTGAATGTATTATCATACTTATGTTTTATTACCATATTTGCTATTTAGATCATCTATTTTTTACTTGTTATTTTTTATTTTCTAGTTTGTATTTTTCCTTCCAGTTTTTCTTTCAGGCAGTATTATGGGCATGCCTATAATCCTTTGGAAGCACCTCATTGGTCTATGGACCTTATTTAAACCTGCATTTGTGCATCATTTCCTGTTTGTACTTTTCTTGTTCCACTGAGGAAAGCCATGTTAGGCTGAAACCAGTCTGGATTATTGAATTGTTCGATATGTATTAAAACACTTAAGTTTTACCTTAGTGTTGCTGTAGTTTTGTTGCTGATATATACTGAGTTTTGTGCTGGCATTATTTCAGTTACTTAAATCCTCCAAATGGCCCAAACAGATCCACGGACTCGAACAAAGAGATAACCCAAAGCGTAGTCCAAAAACACAGATTTATAGAAGTAGTCACAGAATAGATCCAACACAGAACTCTGTTACAAAAACCTTTTGTAACAGAGTTCTGTGTTGGATCTATTCTGTGACTACTTCAATAAATCTGTGTTTTTGGACTATGCTTTGGGTTATCTCTTTGTTCGAGTCCGTGGATCTGTTTGGGCCGTTTGGAGGATTTAGGTGTTTGTGCTTCTTCTATTATTTCAGTTACTGGCAGTTGTAACATTGCCTCAAAATTCCCAGATTCACCAGTTGGACTGGAAAGTACACCTGAAACTGCCCTTTGAACATGCCTGAATAGGTAAAGTGAGCTGTTTTACTGATTGGCTGGTAGGGATGAATAGAGAGCCTTGTCCTTCTGGACAGAATAGGGGGTCTAGTGCTAGGATTAATTAGTGCTTGCTATGAGTTCTGAGCAAGTGCTGGGCTATGAAATGAATGGTTTGAGTGCTTAAGTTGAAAGTTTGTCTAGTTCCAAGGGAAAAATTGAAGAGTAGACTTCGTGGAGCCAGGAAAACTACAGGTTTGTGGTCTGCACTGTTGTGGCAGGACAGGTAGCTTACATCCTTCTAAGTTGGGAACTGCCGATTGAAGGCTCAGTGTCTGTTATTGTAAAAGTGTATTAGTTCTGGTTTAAGCACTTGAGCTTCAGGCCAGTTATTTTACATTAAGAAAGTTCATGGTCTGCACTCTTGTCGGAGGAGAGGCTGGACTCTGCCCTTCTGAGCTGGGAATTTCTGATTAAAGGCTTATAGTGCCTGCATATTTGAACTGTTTATTACTGAAATTGGTGCACCATGTTTGCTGTAGCATAGACTAGATCCAGGCCTGCTGAATCTAGCTTTGTATAACTTGAGCACTAATCCAGGCCTTCTTAAAAGTATTCATTTGTATTTATTACTGCTTGGTAGTAACCTGATTAAAGTGTAGCTATCATTCTAAGCCTTTTGGTTTAAGCACTTGGGCTTCAGACCAGTTGGTTTACATTAAGAAGGTATGTGGTCTGCACTGTTGTGGCAGGACAGGTAGCTTACATCCTTCTAAGTTGGGAACTGCTGATTGAAGGCTCAGTGTCTGTTATTATAAATGTGTATTAGTTCTGGTTTAAGCACTTGGACCTCAGGCCAATTATTTTACATTAAGAAGGTTTATGGTCTGCACTCTTGTGGGAGGAGAGGCTGGACTCTGCCCTTCTGAGCTGGGAATTTCTGGTTAAAGGCTTATAGTGCCTGCATATCTGAACTGTTTCTTACTGAAACGGGTGCGCCTTTTTGAATGTAGCATAGACTAGATCCAGGCCTGCTGAATCTAGATTTGTTTGTATTAGTTGAGCACTAATCCAGGACTTATTTTTTGGAGAAGGCTCCCCTGCACCCCAGTGGCAGGAGTGTGCAGTTAGAACTTGTCTGATTGAAGACTACAGGAACAGAGCTCAGTTTTGAGATTTTTTTTACTGGTTAATTGGGTAATTTGTTTAAAAGCCTTTTCTGATTGCTTTTAGTCATCTAAAGCTGTTTTAAGTGTATTTTTTACTGTTTGTAGTCATTTAAAGCTGTTTTAAGTGTATTTTTTACTGTTTTTACCTTATCCTTTCAAAAGAAATGTCCTTGTTTCCCACCTTTCTAAGCTAGTATAGTCCAGTTTTCAGGCTACTGCTGAATTCAGGGCTGTGTTACAATTTTCTAAGTTGCCCATACCTTACTTGGATAGAAGGAGGTTTCTCTGTTCACCTGTGAGAGAGGGAGCTTTGAGCAGCCATCTGTCCCTGGAGGAGTGGTTCCAGCCCAAAAGTTAGTAGTTTATAGGCCATTTTGGGCTAATTTCTATCTCTTTCATTTTCCTGCTGTAAAAACCATGTTTGCACGGTTTTGCACATCCGGGCAGTGCCAGTTAGCTAGGGCTAAATTTATCCTGGCTCCACCAAGTCTCCTCTTCAGTTTTTCCCTTGAAAGTAGACTAACTCTCAACCTAAGCACTTAAAAAGCTTCCTACAGTCCAGCACTTGCTCAGACCTAATAGCAAGCACTAACATACCCTGACACTTGATTACCCAGCAGGGCAAGGCTCATTATTCACCCCTCACCAACCAAGCGACTAAGCAGCTCACCCTACTATTCAGGCATGACCAAAGGGCAATTTCAGGTATACTCTCCAGTACAACTGGTGAACCTGGGTATCCTGAGGCAATGATAGAACTGCCTCATGTACACAGACAACCCTCTCCTCCTACCACAAAACATTAACATATGCGAGAGATGCAATTATATAGCTAAATTGGAGGCTAAGCCCTCTCCACCCAAGACTGGAACAGGCAGTCATGAGGAGAAGGTTAACACTTGCACCACACCTCCAGCCTCACATAGACATACTAAGCCAGCACTGGCAAAAAAATACACATAAATACACAAAATCATACTCTGAGGCTCTAAATAAAAATCTGCAAAATCATCAGAGACCTCCAAAGCAGACACCCAAAAAACCTGCACCTCCCATCACAAACCAGACAACACATAAAACACAAAATCAGTGTGCTGCACAATCACAGCCCTTAAGGCAAAATAACATACTTAATACACTAGCAATACGCAACTCTATAGTCAAGCACACTGACGTCCCACTCACTAGGCTGGACAAGGAGAAGGTTACTGTTAGCTGCCTGTTGGGAGCCAGAATCTGCCACATAACACAAGCACTCAGGTCACTCCAGAACAAGTACAAATATGACTCTGTCATTGTTCATGTTGGTGTGAATGACCTGAGACATACCTCCCTGGACTACATGAAAAGAGACATAGAAGAGCTCTCTGATCATGTAGCCCAGGCGGGTATGACCCTGACCCTGAGTAGCATCCTGCCCTCACCAAGAATGATACCACAGAAAAAATGATCAATTTCAACAATTGGCTAAGTTTCTGGTGTCATTCAAAGGGGATCCAGTGTCTGTCAGCCTTGGATGACATGCTCGACAAACCTCTTTGCTTCGCAAGAGACAGCTTGCACCTGTCACCCCTAGGCATTCAAATACTGGCCAAGGCTCTTGCTGCCCCCCATAGTACCTTTTTTAGGCAAGGATCAAAAGTCAAACCCACCTCCGTAAACAGCACAAATAAAAACATGAGGGTTATGCTACTCAACACCAGGAGTTTAACTCTCAAAATGCAGGTGCTCAAAGCACTCCTCAGTATGGAGAACGTGGACATCTGTGCCTTAACTGAAACCTGGTTCAAGGCTCCACAGAGCACCCCAGCATTACCAGGCCACAACTCATACCACACATTTTGGCCACAGAACATGGACCAAAACACAAAAGAAGGGGGTGTATCCATATTCATCAAGGATACCTACACCTCCAGGTTAGTGGCGCAGCATGATACCTCCGAGATCATCCATGTGCAACTAACATCAGGCAAACCTGCAATGCAAATTGTGGCCTGCTACAGATCACACTTCATGACCCAGGACCACCACTCCGCCTTTCTGGAGACACTGGAAAACATGAAGATCCTACCAAACACCCTGATATTGGGTGATTTCAATTACCCTACCGTTAACTGGGATAACTACTCAAGTACAAACGCCCTTTGGTCATGCCTGAATAGTAGGGTGAGCTGCTTAGTCGCTTGGTTGGTGAGGGGTGCTTCCTGGAATTTATTAGCTCAAATGACCTGGATCAGCTGGTAAACTCCCCTACCAGAGGTGAAAACACATTGGACCTGGTCATCATCAGCATGGGCAACAGGTGTTCCACACCGGAGAACAAACCCGTCACTGGTTAGATCAGACCATAAACTAATCACTCTGGATGTCCGCACCACATCACCACCTCCAACCAAGGAAACCACAGTGAAAAACCTCTCTATAGCAAACTTCACTTTATTTAAGACAGAGGTGGTAAGTTTCACAGCCCCCACGCTAAAGGATAACAGTGTCCAAGATGCAGGAACTTTACAAATGCACTCTACAAGAATGCATGGATCGTGCAATCCCTAGCAAAACCAAGACTCACTCCCCTAAGAGAAGGAAACCAGTCTGGTGGACCCCTGCCATAAACAGGCTATACAATAGAAGGAGGAAACTATTTCAGAAAAAAAGAAAATCCCAAGAAGGAAAGGCATCCCTGATCAGTATCAGTAAGAAACTAAGGTCCCTCTTAAAATCCTCCAAAGCTAACTTCGAAAGAAAAATAGCCAAAGATTCGAAAGATAACCACAAAGCCTTCTTTAGTTATGCAAGAATCTAAGTGGCAACTCGCAGATATGCTCTGAGCTAGTTCAAAATAGCACAAAATATACTGAACCCACTGATATTGCCAATATCCTGGCAGATAGATTCAGTGCAAAGATAACCACAAAGCCTTCTTTAGCTATGTCAAGAATCTAAGTGGCAACTCACAGATATGCTCTGAGCTAGTGCAAAATAGCACAAAATATACTGAACCTACTGATATTGCCAACATCCTGGCAGATAGATTCAGTGCAAACTTCACCCTCCTCTCACCCTCAAAAGGGCCCACAACAATACCAGAAAAGTGTAGTGTTCCGGAAGTCACAGACGCACAGGTGAAAACAGTCCTTTCAAAAGCCAAAAGCACAGCATCAATGGGGCCAGATGGTGTCCCAGGCTGCGTCTTGCATGAACTACAGAACAAACTAACCCCCCACCTAAACACACTGTTCAACCTCAAACTCTCCACAGGCTACGTACCCATAGAATGGCACACAACAACAATTATTCTGCTCCACAAAGGAGGGGCCACAACTTACCCTGGTAACTATTGCCCCATAAGTCTGACTAGCCTGGTCTACAAGGCTATGGAGTGCATCATTATTGGACTCATTAACAAAGACAACGGGAACCTCCAAACACTTGACCCGACCCAGTTTGTTTTTGTTCAGGGCAGATCATGCCTACTAAACCTGGTTGACTTCTTCGAGACAGTCACCAAGGCCATAGATGAGGGGAAGGTAGTTCACACAGCCTACCTTGACCTCATCAAGGATTTTGACACCATTCTCCACTCTGAAATTATAGAAAAACTCACCAGCCTGAACATAAACCCCTACGTCATGAGATGGGTTGCCATCTGGCTTACAGACAGAACTCACACGGTAAGAATAGCGGGCTCCAGGTCCGACTTTAAACCAGTCACAAGTGGTGTCCCACAAGACTCGGTCCTGGGACCCCTACTGTTCGGCATATACTTCTCAGAAGTACAGGCAAACACAGGGGGACTGTGGCTAACCAAGTTCACTGATGACTGCAAACTGGGAGCCATAACTGACTCTCCGGCTGACATGGACATTCTCCAAAAGGGCCTTACTGAGACGGACACCTGGTATCAAAGTTATAATCTCAAGCTAAATGCCAAAAAATGCATAGTCATCCAGTTTGGGAAAAAGAAAACACCCATGAATTACCACATAGGTGGCAGCCCCCTTAATACAGAAGAGGTAATAAGAGATCTGGGGACCCAGGTAGATAGTAATCTCTCCTTTGACAATAATCTAAATGCCAAAAAATGCATAGTCATCCCATTTGGGAAAAAGAAAACACCCATGAATTACCACATAGGTGGCAGCCCCCTTAATACAGAAGAGGTAATAAGAGATCTAGGGACCCAGGTAGATAGTAATCTCTCCTTTGACAATTATATTGCCAAAGTAGTTAGGAAATCCTTCTATGTAACCCATCTAATTACTAAAGGGTTCGCATCTATAAATAAAGAGGTTATAGTGCCCCTCTTCTCGTCACTCATCAGACCCATCATAGAGTACAATGCCCCATTTGGGATATACCTCACAAGACACTTCCAGCAGCTGGAAAGACCACAAAAGTACCTCACCAAGAGGATTACTGGCCTCAAGCATATGTTCTATGCAGCCCGACTGGAAAAACTCCAGCTGTACTCAGTGGCATACCGCTTACTCAGAGATGATCTCTGCCTGACTTACAAAGCCATGTCCAACTCAGAATTAATGGACATGCTCCACCTAAAGAAATCCAAGTCACTGTGAGCCACTCGCTCTAGTGAGCTAAACCTTGCCACAACAATAAATAGAACATGCTGGAGGGATAGATTCCTGTCACAGAGACTCCCCATGCTTTGGAACAAAATTCTTAACTACATGAGGCAGAGCCCCTCACTAACACTTTTAAAGAGAAACCTTGACGAGTGGATGGGTAACAGAAAATACACCCCTGGGATCACTTCATTGGCTCTTATTGACAGAGGCTCAGTTAATTAATCAATGGGGCGGCGAAAGCTGACACACTCTGGCTAGGCTTATAAATGCCTCGGGCAGATAGCCTAGTACCTACCTATGAACCTATATATATATATATATATATATATATATATATATATATATATATATATATATATATATATATACACACACACACACACACACACACACATAGATCTATATATCTATATAGCTCTCTCTCTCTCTATATATATATATATATATATATATATATATATATATAGACAGCAACAGTTATAGCTGTTTATAATTTCACAAGAAAAAGACTTTTGACTTATAGTAACAATATTCATATGTTACATTTGTCACAGAAAGTAAAGACTTGTAGTACTACAACCACATACAGTGGTTATATATTTGTCACAATTTTCACAAGAAGTATAGCTTGTCGGACTAAACTAGTGAGAAACTGTTGGATTAACATGGAATTAATCAGTGCATAGTCAAAGTTTCATAACAGCAATAGTGCGGTTTGAGGGATTTAGTATGGGTATTCTGAGATTCCGTGACCCTAGCAGAGCTGGAATGAGTTAGAGTATGTTGAAGTGGTACAGTATGTTAGCCCGGAGATATATAGGAACATGCTCAGTTGTCATTTAGGTGAGTTTTAAGTAGATTTTTGAATGATGTGGGTTTTTCAGTTGTAAGAATATTCTGAGGGATAGAGTTCCATTTTTTACAGATTTAATTTGAATAAAGGGAGTCTCCGAAATTTTTTGATTTGGTGACTTTTAGCAGGAATTTGTTAGAAGATTTGAGGCGGCTGTTGTTAGGTTGGGTTTGTACTACGTTTTGGAGGGCTGGACATTTGTTATGCTGGAACATGACAGAGTGGGTTATAGTACTTTGGTTGAAGGCTAAAGGGTTGGGTAGCTCTAGCCATTTTAGTTGTTGCAGAGCCACACAGTAATGGGTTTGGTTAGGAAGGTTAGCGGCAGATTTGGAGATTTTGTGGTAACAGGCCTTTAGCTTATTTAGGTCTGTTTTTCTAAGGTTTATGAATATTGGGTTGACATATAGTAAGGTAGATGGAAGGTGTGTCCTGACTATTGCTTGTCTGGAGAAGGTGGTAAGATAAGACTTGATTCTGTAGAGGGAACCTAATTTGATGTGGACTTTTTTAATGACTTGACCTAGATGTTTGTCAAATTTTAGACTGCTATCAGTGGTGATACCTAGTAACTTTGTTTCTGTGACTGGTTCAATTACTGTGTTGTTGGATGCGATGATGCTAAAATGATGATTGTGGCTGTTGGTTTTAGTGTGGCTGTTCTGGAAAAGTATTAAATTGGTTTTATTGGGATTTAATATGAGATGGAGGCTGTGTAAGTAGGCTTGGATGGCACAGAAGAATTTTTGGGTGTCTTCTTGTAGCTGTGGTATAGATGGTACAGATCAGATGACAGTGGAGTCATCAGCATATTGGATGAGAGTGACAAGGTTGCTGGTCAAGAGATGTTTGTAAAGATAGAGAAAGGAAGTGGGCCTGGTATAGATCCTTGCAGGATGCCTGCAGTGACTGGTAGCAGTGAGGAGAGATATTTTTCAACTTCACAGCCTGTTGGCAATTGGAGAGATAGCTGTGAAACCAGGAGAGGGCTTCCTGAGATAAGCTGTGGGAGGCAAGCTCATATAAGAGCTTTTGGTGGGATACTGTGTCGAATGCTTTAGACATATCTCAAAAGATAGAGGCAACATGTTTTCTTTTGTTTTGAGTTGGTTTATGATATTGGTAAAGCTTAGAAGTGCAGTTGTAGTGCTATGTTTGGGACAGAAGCCATGTTGAGAATTGAATAGCAGATTATTTCTTAGTAGGTGATCGAGTAGTTGAGGATGGATACATTTTTCCAAAATTTTTGAAAAGAGGTGACAGGATGGAAATTGGCCTAAAATTAGAGAGTTCTAGTGAGGATCCACCTTTGTGCAGAGGGATTACATAGGAAATTTTCTAGAGCTTTGGGATGTATTGCTCAGTGACAGATCTATTTATTAGTATTGATCTGGGGTAGCAGATGACATCAGCTGCCAATTTGAGGTATTCATTTGGAAGCTGATCAGCTGTAAGTGATGTTGGTTTTAGTCTAGTTAACAACTTTTTTATCTTGTCTGTCCAGACAGGTTTGAGAGGTAGAGTAGTAATGGAACACTGGTTGCTGGTGAAGTGACAAGAGAGGTAGCATGGTTGTCTTTTAACAGTGAGAGGATAGAACTGGTGAAGAAATAGTTGAATTGGGGAGCTATAGTTTCTATTAAGTTTGAGATATTGGAAGTTGGGGTTTTGGTTTGACCTCTTTGAAGTAGTTGTTTAATGGATCCCAGAATTTCTGTGGATTGTTATGATGTATTTGTTGGATTCTTTTGTAGTAGAGTTGTTTTGTTGTTCTTAAATTTGTTTGTTTTTTTTTTTTGTTTGTTTTTTTTTTTTGCTCCACAGGAAAAAAATAATAGGAATAATAGCTTAGTGAACCATTTCCAAAAGTTGTTGGCAGTCATTGATGATGTAGGCCTAATACGGGAAACAATAGGCAACAACAAAGAAGTGAATAAACTGAAAGAAATAATGCAGCACTTGGAAAAAGTCAGAGCAGCACTGAGATCAGAGGTGTTGGAACAATAATAAAGTCTAACAGAAACAGAAAAAAAGCTATAATGGAAAACAGGAAAACTGGATGGCCTAGAAAACAGATCTGGAAGAAACAACATAAGGAGAATAAGAATGTCAGATCATGTCCTGGATACAGAACTGGAAGGGATGGTGCTGGAAGTACTGGAAACAAGATTTCACTTACCCACATTATAGTTAAGAATAATAGAAAGAACCCACAGAGTTGGTAGAATGTGGTATAAGATGAGGACAGCCAGGACACATATTACTATGCCTGCACAGCTATAAACTTATAGAAGAAATTATGAGACAATCTAGACCACTTAAACTGACACCCTTCAATAATATGTTTGTAAAACTGATGGAGGAATATTCTGATTCACTGCATAAACTAAGAAAAGGGATAACTGAGTTGTTGGGCCACTAAAATCAGAGGGAATTCCTGCATGGATTAACTACTTGCTACCTCAACTGTAACACGAAAGGAAAATAGACAAACTCCATATAGAAAATGCATGGAGTGGGAGCATAATAAGAGTGTCACACAGATGGTATCTCACAACAAAAATATTATAGAAGGAGAAAAGGAAAACAGACTTGGATGGTAGACAGGCAAGACAAAAGAGTCTGGCTAGCAACATATATTCTGTGTGTGTACCTGGACATGAAAGATCAGTAACAGGGGCTCTGGAAATCTGGAAGAGGATATATGGAAAAGAGGGACAAATCTCCAGGGAATTTTGCATGTAGGGGTATAAGGAATGAAGAGAGGGATTGGCAGGAAAAAGAAATGCAGGCAATAAGACTAATGGAAACAGATGTGAAGAGTGTAATAGAAACTGGAAAATGAGGAACAAGTGTCAGAAAGGGGAACTGGACAAAAGATTTCTAGACATTGAAAGCAGAAGTATGAAGCAGTATAAAATGAGATGGATGGGAGAAAAAGAAAGGGAGATGTATGCAGGTGATAAGTACTGGTCAAAAGAAGGGATGGGGATGCAAGTATCTAGAATAGTAATGAGAGGCAGTGAGCCAATGGTATAAAGTAAAAAAGTGCACCATGTAGGAAGAATTAACTAGTGGGTACATCTTTGATCTCCCATGAGTTATGAAAATGTTTTTGCTTTTGACTCAAGCAGTAGATCATTGTTTGATATAGATGTGTCAGGCATTACTCATCTGGGAAATTGACCATTCTGCTGCTCATCTTTTAATTCTACTATTTCAGTGCAGTTGGACTACTTGTAAATACAAATAAGATAGTGATTCATCTTGAAACAGAAAATAAAACTATGCGATCCAGCAGTTGACTTCCAGTGTTTCATTTCAGTCTTGGCATATAACGGTATTTTACTGAGAGTTAAGCTACTTTCAATTTTTATTTATGTTTCTATTTATGTTTTTCTTTCTGTAATAAATATTACTTGTTTTTAACTTTCCAAGTTAAAGTCATGCCAGCAACTAAGATTAATGGTCCGTAAACACCAAAGACAAATGTAAATAAAAGCAAAAAAAAAACATAAATGAACCAACACATGGCCAGGATAAAAAACTTTAATAAAGGTATCGCTTTCGCATGTTAACATCCTGGTTCATCAGACCATAAAAATAAAAAATAAAACAAGTTTGGATTTTATTATGATTTAGAAATTATCATCCAATAAAAACAGAGTATCAATTCAGACATGATCTGTAACATTGTAACTGATTTGTACCTTATTTATTCCATTGAAAGGTACCAACCTAAATGCACTTTTCTAATACGTCAGAAAATTTACTAGACTGCGAAATATAAAAATTATTATAGAAGATTGTAAAAATACTAGTATCAAGTCAAATGCTTATTGAGCAAATAAAGCCAAGTGAACAACAACTGATAAAACTACACATGTGATCACATTTGATTGGTTCCAATGTTCTTACTTAACAACTATTTTGCAATATAAAGCATTCATCTCATATGAAGCATATAGTCATAATATATGGTATGACTACCTAAAAGAATACACCATATGTAATTACTGTGTAAAGAAAAAAATTAAGAAAAAGAATTATGATTATTTTCACCAATAAATCAACTCAATAAATTAAAATATGTATCTATTGTATAAACGCAGCACTCGGTTTATTAAAATTTATCTATCTACCTATAGGTTATTAAAATTGATCTATCTACCTATAGTCAGAAAAATAAAATATTAAACAAACTAGATATATATATATAATAAAGACTAGGAAATAACTCAAAGAGTATCTAACTAGTGGTGAAAACCAGAAGTGTACAAAAATATGGATCCATTTAAAAAAATGCCTGTTTTTTTAAAACTCGTTTCAAGTGGACATTCCTATTAAGCCCTTTGCTACCAAATGCATGTACTCTTATAATCCATTTCATCTCTAGCAGTTCAGTAATATTTTTAATATCTCCTAACCATTCATTTTGCGAAATGGCTTCATTCACCATGAATTTAAACTTATGCTGATCAGAAGTGTCCATAATATGTTTGGCAAAGGCGATTGTATTAAATCTTATCCAGATGTTACAAAGGTGTCCCCTTATTCTGTCTTTAAAACATTTGTCTTTCCAACATAAAATGACTTACACAGACAGTACTGAGCTAAATAAATGAAGTGTATGCTATTACAATCTGCTTCAACCTGAAAGGTAAATAATCTACCTGTTACTGGATGTTGAAATTGGCCACTGGTATCTAAGAATTCACAATAAATGCAATGTTGTGTAGTTTTGGTTCTACCATCATGATAACTTTGTTTTTGCTCTTTAGATTGGCATAATATTTTCTTAATTGATTTATTTTTATACCTAAAGGAGGGTTTTTCACCCACAATTTTCTTGATTTTCTTATCTACTGTCACTATATTCCATTCTTTGCTTATGATGCTAGTAATGCCTCTAATATTGCCACTATAATACATAGAAAATTTAAGATGGTCATTATGGAGATTATTCGTATTTGTGATGTTAATGGAGGGTGCCGAAAAATATGATTTAGCCCTAGCTGGTCTTAATGTAATTACTGCATTCATTGTGTGTTCAACATTAGCTCTATCTTAGCCCCTATCTACAAAATTTTCTATAAGATGATGCACTTCTTCATGAAAGCTATTATCATCCACATTAAGTCTAGATTCTCTAATCCCCTGGCCTCTCACTGTATTGGAAAAAATGTGACCAGGGTGCATACTTTTCCTATGCAACAGCTTATTCCAATAACATGGCTTATGATAGATTTGAATATCGAATGTTTCTTGTGGTGATATCATCACCCAAACATCTAAAATATCAATATAAGTGTTGGAACTCTTGATGTCAACCTTAAGATATGATATAGTTTTATGTAAGAATTCAATGAATTGATCAAGCTCTTCTAATGTACCTGTCCACAACATAAAAATGTCATCCACAAAATGACGGTAAAATGAAATCAACAGCTGTATGTCTCATTATATAAAACATAATGTGACTCCCAAGTTTTCATTACCACATTAGCGTAGCTATTGGCACATTTTGTGCCCATAGCTATGCCATCTAATTGTAAATAATATTTCTTACTAAATACAAAGACATTGTTAGTCAACACTACGTTTATAAACTCAGTTAATACATGGATACATTGACTATCATAATCAATCTTCTCAAATAAGTAAGTTTTTATAGCATTAATGTCTTCACTAGTAGGTATAATAGTAAATAAAGATCTTACATCTAACATAACTAAATAGGTATCCAATATAACATCTCTGGATGACACAAAAGTATACAAGTTCTGTAAGAACTGTTGTGTGTCCTTTAAACTATATGGATCATTGTCTAATATCGGGCGGAGATGCCTCTCTATGAAAACAGAGAATGACTCAGTCAGCCATCCAGCTCCTGCTACTATAGGTCTTAAAGGAAGCTGAGTCGGATGCTTGTGAATTTTAGGAATGCCTTGAATGATAGGTACTACAGGATATTCAACTACAAGATAATCATGTAAATCCATAGTAATAGCCCCAGCATAAACCAATTCAACTAACAATTGCCCAGTTATAGTTTGTATTTTACATATATCTAAATTAGCTATCTGCTGGTAAGTATTCGTATCTGAAAGCATGACCATCATAGTATGATTGTATTAATCAGTGTCCATATTAACTGTTGGACCACCTTTATCCACTGGTTTGATTGTAGTATTTAAATTGTTTTGTAATTTGTTCAACCCTTGTTTTTCATCAAAAGATAGATTATGATAACTTTTAAAGTTTTGCTTATTATACAAGTTATATAATTCATTAACACAAATTTTGCCAAAAGTATCTAACAATGAATGTAAAACAGGATTAATTAAAGTTTTTTTTTTTTTAATATATATATTAACAGTACCTTGTGTATGGGCATTGTTGAACTTCAGCATAACATTTCGAAGAAAGTTTCAAGTCTATAATAGTGTCTGTAAGACATGAAACTTGAGTAGGAATAAATGATAAATCTCTTTCCAATAATGATGCTTCAGACTCTCTTAGATCTATACTAGAAATATTCAGAATTAATGATTGTGTGTTGTTTTCCACATTTTTTGATCATTTGATGTTGTTCTTGTCTACTGTATACTTCTTCTTGATTCTACCCCAACTGGTAGACCAACTTTGATTTGTCCTTTCTCTTTGATTGGTAATGGAAGTTTCATAAAAACCTGGTCCTTAGAAGAAGAAGGAATTTGTGATGGAGTTTTAGGTCTCAGAACAGGTAGGTCATCTGGAACTCTGCTATTGACATTGCCAATGTTAATATCAGGTGCCTTATCAACAAATGCCCGAAGTCCTGATGCACCGATACATTCTTTGTTCATTGCATGTTCAGTTCCACCAATTCCTAAGGATTCTTTCTGTTGATTAAAATCATGACTATTGTAGAATCATTACTATAGTGCTCTCCGTTACTGGGCATATTAAGTACCCCTAACCCTCTGGGTATTACTTGGAACTTTCAACACTCTTCAAAAATTCTGTTGTAATTGATATCACTTAAAATTTAAGAGTTTACAGTCTGGAAGGTGACCTGTTAAATTTTAAGTGGTATCAATTACAATGACAGCATTTTGAAGCACTATCCAGAGTAACTGAAGCAGTGGCAACAAATGGATTTAGAAACCAGTTTCAACTATAGTAAGTTGCTTATGAACTTTTTTAGAAGTGAAGAAGACAAACTGACTAGTATCAACAACACAAATTATATGACATTTTTCCTGGACAATTTGATGACAAAAAACTGACTGAAATAACTGATACAGCAAAACAAAATATCCACAACAGACCACAATGGAGCTAAAATCCTTTTAATAAAAACTTGAAAACCGTAAAAACAAAAGAAAAATAATTTGCAGCTTCAGTAGAGAAAATGGATAAGTGTTTTCAGCTTAATAGCCTTCTTTAGATCCTCAGTTTGTTCTGTTTCAGCAAATTGTTTAAGTACAACAATCAACCAATCAGAAGCTTCAGAATGGGACAGCTCCTTCTTTCTGACTATTCATAGGTTCATAGGTAGGTACTAGGCTATCGGCCCAAGGGGCTAAGTAAGCCTAGCCAACAAGGTTCCCTGGCTTACGCCACCCAAAAAAGTTAATTTCCTGTGCCCCTGTCGAGCAGAGCCACAGAAGTGATCCCCGGGGTGTATTTTCGATTTCCCATCCTCTCATCAAGATTTTTCTTGAAGAGTGCTAATGAGGAATTTTGCTTGACATAGATAGGTAGCTTGTTCAAGAGTATAGGAAGTCTCTGGGACAGGAATCTATCCCTACTGCATGTTCTGTTTATTTTGGTGACAAGGTTTAGGTTCCTAGAGCGTGTAGCTCGGAGGGATTGGGATTTCTTTACGTGTAGCATGTCCAACAGCTCTGGGTTTAACATAGCTTTATATGTTAGGCAGAGATCTCCTCAGAGTAGGCAATATGCTACAGAGTAAAGCTGGAGTTTTATGAGACGGTCAATGTACGGCATCTGTTTGAGGCCAGTAATCTTCTTTGTGAGGTACTTATTTGGCCTTTCCAGCTGCTGCAGATGTCTTGTGAGGTACATTCCAAAAGGGGCATTGTAGTCTATAATGGGTCTAATGAGTGCTGAGTAGAGTGGAACAAGGACCTCTTTTTTCTTGGATGAGAACCCTTTTGTGATGAAGTGTGCCACATAGAAGGATTTCCTGACTACTGTGGCGATGTGATTATCAAAGGAGAGACTACTGTCCATCTGGGTTCCAAGGTCTCTTATCATACATTTGGCATTAAGTAGACTGCTGTTTATGTGGTAGTTCATGGGTACAGAGTTTTTATCAAAAGGGATGACAATCCACCTTTTGGCACTGAGCTTGAGGCCATGCCTCTGACACCAGGCATCTGTGTCAGTGAGGCCCTTCTGTAGGATGTCCACATCAATTGGGGACTTGACTATGGCTGCTAGTTTGCAGTCATCTGTGAACTTCATTAGCCAGAGGCCTTCTGTGTTAGCCTGTACATCAGAGAAGTAGATACCAAACAGGAGAGATCCCAGGACTGAACCCTGTGGTACTCCACTTGTCACTGGTTTGAAGTCAGATTTGGAGTCTGCATCTTTTACAGTGTGGGTTCTGTCAGTGAGCCAGTTGGTAACCCATCTTATGACATAGGGATTTATACCTATTTTAGTGAGTTTAGCTATAATTCCAGAATGGGAGATGGTGTTGAAAGCCTTGGCGAGGTCAAGATAGGCTGTGTGAACCACCTTACTCTCGTCTATGGCTTTGGTGACTGCCTCAAAGAAATTGATCAGGTTAAGAAGGCATGATCTGCCTTTCACAAACCCGAACTGGGTGGGGTCTAGAGTTTAGAGGTTAGCAATATCTTTGTTTATGAGTTCCATGATGATACGTTCCATGGCCTTGCAGACCATGCTCATCAGGCTAATAGTGTGATAGTTCCCAAGATCAGTGGTGGCTCCCCCTTTGTGGAGTGGGATAACTGTTGCTGTGTGCCATTCAGTGGGCAAAAAGCCTGACGTGAGACTATGATTGAACACGGTGCTTATTTGGGGAGCCAGTTCATTCTGAAGTTCATGTAAAATACCGCCTGGGATGTTGTCCGGTCCAATGAATGCTGTGTTTTTGGTTTTAGAGAGTGCATCTTTTATCTGCATAGATGTGATTACAGGGACTCTGCATTCTTCCTGTATAGGTGGATGTTGGCAATATCAGTTGGTTCTGTAATTTTTGTGCCATTGTGCTGTAACTCAGACCACATCTGGGTGTTGCCATTGAGACTCTTGACATAGCTATAGAATGCTTTGTAGTTGCCCTTACAATCAGTGGCAATTTTGTTTTCGTAGCTAGCTTTGGAGGATCTTATAAGGGATCTCAGCTTCTTACTGAGGCATGACCAGGGAGCTCTTCCACTCATGGGATTTTACTCTCTTTTGCAACAGTTTCTTCCTTCTGTTGTAGAGTTTGTTTATGGCAGGGGACCACCAGATTGGCTTCCTTTTTTGAGGATAGTGTCTTGGTTCTGTTTGGGATTGCATGATCCATGCACTCGTGTAGGTGCTTATAGAGTACATTTGTGTAGGATTCAGCAGTTGTAACTATATTGTCCATCTGCATGGGTGTCATGAAGTTTGCCACTTCTGTCTTAAGAAGCATGAAATTGACTTTGGAGAAATGTTTTACCATGGTTTCCTTAATGGTGGGTGGAGGCGGGATGCGGATATCTAGGGTGATTAGCTTATGATCGGATCTGACCAATGAGGAGATGACTTCAGATGTGGAAGACCGGTCACTCATATTGGTAATGACTAGGTCTAGGATATTATTGCCCCTGGTGGGGATGTGGATAAGTTGATCCAGGGCAATGGAATTTATGAATTCCAAAAAGTGTTGAGTGAAGGAGTTGGTACATGAGTAGTTTTCCGAGTTAATGGTGGGGTAGTTGAAATCACCCATTATTAGGGTGTTTGGTTGAACCCTAATATTTTCCAGTATATCAGGAAAAGAGGAGTGGGAATCCTGGGGCATGGTGGGGGAGCTGTAGGAAGCTACAATTTGGATTGCAGTTTTTTCCCAGAGTTAGTTGCACTTGGATAACCTCAGATGCATTATGCTGCGCAACTAGCCTGGAGGTGTGGATATCCTTAATGAATATGGACACACCTCTGTCTTTGGTGTTCTGGTCCAGGTTATATGGCCGAAAAGTGTGGTATGAGTTATAGCCTGGTAATGCGGGGGTGCTCTCTAGAGCCTTGAACCAGTTATCAGTCACTGCACAGATATCGATGTTCTCTATTTTAAGGAGTGCCTCAAGTGAGTGTATTTTGAGATTTAGACTTCTAACATTGAATAGCATTACCCTCAGTTTTTGCTTGCCTGTTCCTGTTAAGGTGGTGAATTTGTCATTTGAACCTTGCCTAAAAAAGGCACTATAGGGGCGGCAAGACCCTTAGCCGGTATCCGGAATCCCAGGGGTGACAGGTGGTGGCCATCTCTGGCAAACCATTGTGGTCTGTCGACCATGTCATCCCAGGCAGACAGATACTGGATCCCATTAGAATGACACCAGAAGCTTAGCCAATTGTTGAAGTCAATCATTTTTGTCCTTGTACTGCGGTATCCTTCTGGGCGATGGCAGGATGCTACTCAGGGCTAGAGTCATACCTGCATGGGCTACAAGACTGGAGAGCTCTTCCATGTCTCTTTTCATGTAGTCCAGGGAGGTGTGTCTCAGGTCATTCACACCAATATGGACAATGACAGAGTCATATTTGTACTTGTTGTGGAGTGACCTGAGTGTGTGGGTTATGTGGCAGATCCTGGCACCTGACAGGCAGCTGACAGTAACCTTCTCCTTGTTTAGCCTGGTGAGTGGGACATCAGTGTGCCTGACTATAGAGTCACCTATGACTAGTGTGTTGGGGACGTTGGTTTGCCTTATGGGCTGTGGTTTATTTGCACACTGAGTCTGTGGGCTATGTGTCATTTGGGTTGTGTTGGGGGGTGGAGGTTGCTTGTGTTTCTGCTTTGGAGGGCTCTGTTGCTTGAGCAGATTAGTACTGAGAGCCTCTGTGAATGTTTTTGTGTTTCTATGTGTGGATTTTGGTGGTGCAGGTTTAGTGGGACTATGTGATGAGTATGGTGTGGTGCAAGTGTTGACCTTCTCCTCTTGACTGTCAAGTTCAGTCTTGGTTACAAAGAGGTTTACCTCCAGTTTGGCTAGATAAATATATCTCTCACAGGTTGTGGTGTTAGATGGTAGGACGAGAGGGTTGTCTGTGTACACGAGGCAATTGTTACATTGCCCCAAGATGCCCAGATTCATCAGATAGACAGGAGAGAACACTGAGAGCTGACCCTTGGACATGCCTGGATAAAGAACTACTTTCCTCTAGACAAGTGAGGAAAGTGAGTATAAGACCTGTTTTTCTCTAAGCAAGTGAGGAAAGTAAGTACAAAAACTGTTTTCTTCTAGGTAAAGAGGAAGGTTGAGTGCTGTAGTAATTTGTAGCTTATTTACTGCTAACAACATGTTCTGAACAAGTGCTGAGCACAAATAAGCAAATTCAAGTGCTAAAACTAAGAATCTGTACCTGGATCTTGTGATAGATAAGCTACCTAGTGCTTACCACTTCCACTGATAAACTAGAAGGCTTCCCTCCAACACAAAAAGGCTTGGGGTGCTCAGAAGCTTACAATCAGTCCTGGATACAGCAAATCTGTATCTGGACTAGACTAGTTACAGGAAAGGTAGGAACCAAGCACAAATGTGGGCTTTTAAACCAGAAGGTTGAAAGAGATGGAAAAACTGCCCAAAGGGCCAATAAACTATAATTTCTGGGCCAGAATCCACTCTTGTGGTAGATAGGCTACCTAGTGCTTACCACTCGCACTGATAGGCTAGAAGTCTTCCCTTTAACACAGAAAGGCTTGGGGGGCTCAGAAGCTTACAAGTCCGGATACTGGCTAAGGCTCTTGCCGCCCCTATAGTGCCTTTTTTAAGCAAGGTTCAAATGACAAATTCACCACCGTAACAGGAACAGGCAAGCAAAAACTGAGGGTAATGCTACTCAATGCTAGAAGTCTAAATCTCAAAATGGACTCACTCAAGGCACTCCTTAAAATGGAGAACATCGATATCTGTGCAGTGACTGAGACCTGGTTCAAGGCTCCCGAGAGCACCTCTGCACTATCAGGCTATAACTCATACCATACTTTTCGTCCATGTAACGTGGACCAGAACACCAAAGGCAGAGGTGTGTCCATATTCATTAAGGATATCCACACCTCCAGGCTAGTTGCTCAGCATAATGCATCCGAGGTTATCCAAGTGCAACTAACTCTGGGCAAAACTGCAATCCAAATCGTAGCTTGCTACAGATCCCCCACCATGCCCCAAGATTCCCACTCCTCTTTTTTTGATGTACTGGAAAATATTAGGGTTCAACCAAACATCCTAATAAAGGGCGATTTCAACTACCCCACCATTAACTGGGAAAACTACTCGTGTACCAACTCCTTCACACAACGCTTTCTGAAATTCATAAACTCCAATGCCCTGGATCAACTTATCCACATCCACACTTTCACCAGGGGCAACAATATCCTAGACCTAGTCATTACCAACATGAGTGACGGTGTTCCACACCTGAAGTCAACTCCTTGTTGGTCCGATCAGACCATAAGCTAATCACCTATGATATCCACATCCCGGCCCCACCCCCCATTAAGGAAACTATGGTAAAAAAATTCTCCAAAGCCAACTTCATGCTTCTTAAGACAGAAGTGGTCAACTTCATGACACCCATGCAGATGAACAATACAGTTACGACTGCTGAAGCCTACACAAATGCACTCTATAAGCACTTACATGAGTGCATGGATCGTGCTATCCCAAACAGAACCAAGATGCTATTCTCCAAAAAAAGGAAGCCAATCTGGTGGTACCCTGCCATAAACAAACTGTACAACAGAAGGAAGAAATTGTTGCAAAAGAGAGTAAAATCCTATGAGTGGAGGAGCTCCCTGGTCAGCCTCAGTAAGAAGTTGAGATCCCTTATAAGATCCTCCAAAGCTAGCTATGAAACCAAAATTGTCACTGATTCTAAGGACAACCACAAAGCATTCTATAGCTATGTCAAAAATCTCAATGGCAACACCCAGATCTGCTCTGAGTTACAGCACAACGGCATGAAAATTACAGAACCAACTGATATTACCAACATCCTGGCAGATAGGTTTATTGCTAACTTTACCCCCAAATCCTAAAGGGCCCATATCTATACAGGAAGAATGCAGAGTCCCTGTAATCAGAACTACGCAGGTAAAAGCTGCACTCTCTAAAGCCAAAAACACAGCATCCATGGGACCGGACAATATCCCAGGTTTCATTTTACACGAACTTCAGAATGAACTGGCTCCCTACCTAAGCACCATGTTCAATCATAGCCTCACATCAGGCTTTGTGCCCACTAAATGATGTACAGCAACAGTTATCCCACTCCACAAAGGGGGAGCCACCACTGATCCTGGGAACTATCGCCCTATTAGCCTAACAAGCCTGGTCTGCAAGGCCATGGAATGTATCATCATGGAACTCATAAACAAAGGCATTGGTAACCCACTAACTCTGGATCCCACTCAGTTTGGGTTTGTGAAAGGCAGATCTTGCCTCCTGAACCTGATTGACTTCTTTGAGGCAGTCACCAAAGCCGTAGATGAGGGTAAGGTTGTTCACACAGCCTATCTTGACTTCGCCAAGGCTTTGGACACCATCCCCCATTCTGGAATTATAGCTAAACTCACTAAACTAGGCATAAATCCCTACATCATAAGATGGGTTGCCAACTGGCTCACTGACAGAACCCACACTGTAAAAGATGTAGACTCCAAATCTGACTTCAAACCAGTGACAAGTGGAGTACCACAGGGTTCAGACTTGGGACCTCTCCTGTTTGGTATCTACTTCTATGAAGTACAGGTTAACACAGAAGGCCTCTGGCTAATGAAGTTCATAGATGACTGCAAACTAGGAACCTTAGTCGAGTCCCCAAATGATGTGAAAATCCTACAGAAGGGCCTCGCTGAGACTGATGCTTGGTGTCAGAGGCATGGCCTCAAACTCAGTGCCAAAAAGTGCATTGTCATCCCCTTTGGTAAAAACTCTGTACCCATGAACTACTACATAGACAGCAGTCTACTTAACACCTAATGTGTGATAAGAGACCTTGGGACTCAGGTAGACAGTAGTTTGTCCTTTGATAGTCACATCACTACAGTAGTCAGGAAGTAATTCTAGGTGGCACACCTCATCATAAAAGGGTTCTCATCCAGGAAAAAAGAGGTCATTGTTCCCCTCTACTAGACACTCATTAGACCCATTATAGAGTACAATGGCCCTTTTGGAATGTACTTCACAAGACATCTGCAGCAACTGGAAAGGCCACAGAAGTACTTCACAAAGAGGATTACTGGCCTCAAACAGATGCCCTACACTGACCGTCTCAAAAAGCTCCAGCTTTTTTCCATAGCATATCGCCTACTCCGAGGTGATCTCTGCCTAACATATAAAGCTATGTCAAACCCAGAGCTGTTGAACATGCTACACCTAAAGAAATCCCAATCCCTCTGAGCTACATGGTCTAGGGACCTAAACCTTGTCACCACAATACACAGGACATGCTGGAGGGATAGATTCCTGTCCCAGAGACTTCCCATACTCTGGAACAGGCTACCCATCTATGTCAAGCAAAGTTCTTCATTAGCACTCTTCAAGAAAAATCTTGATGAGTGGATGGGAAATAGGAAATACACCCCGGGGATCACTTCTGTGTCTCTGCTTGACAGTGGCACAGGAAAATAACTTTCTTGGGTGGCATAAGCCAGGGAACCTTGTTGGCTAGGCTTACATAGGCCCTCAGGCCAATAGCCTAGTACCTACCTATGAACCTATGAACAGGCAAAAGTGAGGGGTAGCCATGGGCACCTCCTACGCGAATAGTTATTCATATCTAGTGCTAGCCCATTGGAAAGCAATTTATGTTCTGAATGATGATAGCAAGTGGAAAGATAGCATCCAGTATTATGGATGTTTTGTGGATGACATATTTATGGTGTGGCAAGGACCTAAAGAGTCCCTGTTGGAATTTCTATCTTATCTTACTACCACCACTACTTTCCTAAAATTTGAAACCCCATGTCCACTACTATGATTGAATTTCTAGATGTCAGATTAACCCTAGATGATAATAGAGGTATAACCACGTCTATATTTAGAAAAGAAACATGGAGGAATCACTTACTCCATAAGAGTAGTATGCATCCCAGACATTTTTTTCTAACATCATGGAAAATCAGCTGGTAAGGATTTCCAGACTGTGCACCGAAGAAGAAGTTTTTAATCATAAACATCATGCTTTAGAACAACAACTCAAGGATAGAGGTTACATGAAGAGAGGTCTTAACATGAACATGGAGAAGATACATGAAATAAGAAGTCAAAAAGGACCCCTGCTATACTCGGAATGTAAGATTAATAAAACATTTCAAAAGCAGCAAAGGACTTTTGATAATTTACGATGTATGCTAACTTACAGCAATGACACCTCACAGATCTGTCAAATAGTGAGAAAATATTGGTTGTTTTTAACTGTGGATGAAAATATAAAAATATTGTAGGTGAAACACCTAAATGTGTCTTTAAAATATGAAAAATCTGAAAAGATTATTGTGTAATAAAGATGGAATAAGCCAGAAGAAGATTAGCTCCAAAAAAAGGTAGCTATATATGTGGCCATTGCAAAGCATGCAGTTGTATCAACACAACAAACTGTTTTCTGCATCCAGTTACTGGAAGGTCTTATAATTTTAAGGGGTATGCTGACTGTAACACCAAGAATCTTACATACTTAGCAGCTTGCCAAAATTGTTCAGCTTTCTATATAGGTAAAACCAACAGAAAATTTAAAGAATGGATTTTACATCACATGAGTGATATAAAGAACTGTGTGAAAATCAAAGCTCTAGCAAATCATGTTATGGAGCATGTTGGCCATTCATTTAACTTTATGGTTTTTGAGACTCTTTAAGAAAATATAAGGGAAGGTGATATATACAATAAAACAGAGATCAATGAAGTTAAATGGATAGCGGACTTGCAGGCTGATCAAAAGCCTGGTCTGAATGCAGTACTTCCAATAAAACTTGTGCTAAAGTGGTGGTGCCCCTATTAAGAAGTACTGAATAGTCAGAAAGAAGGAGTTGTCCCATTCTAAAGCTTCTGATTGTTTGATTGTTGTACTTAAGCAATTTGCTGAAGCAGAACAAACTGAGGATCTGAAGAAGGCTATTAGGCTGAAAGCGCTTATCTATTTTCTCTGCTGAAGCTGCAACTTATTTTTCTTTAGTTTTTATGCTTTTCAAGTTGTTTTATTGAAATGATTTTAGCTCTGTGGTGGTCCATTGTGGATATATTGTTTTTCCTACGTTTCCTAAAGACCTTTAGCAATACGCAGAGGCTTATTCTTATTTTGAATTAATTGATATGGTTGCTAGATATATGAAAGGAAGATCTTGCATATCAAGTGTAAGAAAATAGAGAGAGACATCGAATATTTTTCACAAAGGACAGGTCTTTGCATGGCCCAAAAGTCAAAAAATTCATTAACACCGATACTTTAATATTAGTATCTAAGCGGTCTCTTAATAGTAATGATTCTACAGTTAGTCATGAGTTTAATCAACAGAAAGAATCCTAAGGAACAGTTGGAACTGAACATGCAATGAATGGAGACTGTATCAGTGCATTGGGACTTCAGGCTTTTGTTGATAAGACACCTGATATTAACATTGGTAATGTCATTAGCAGAGTCTCAGATGACCTACCTGTTGTAAGGCTTAAAAATTCATCACAAATTCCTTCTTCTTCTAAGTACCAGGTTTTTATAAAACTTCCCTTACCAATCAATCGAAGAGAAAGGACAAATCGAAGTCGGTCTACCAGTCGGGACAGAAGCAAGAGGAAGTATACAGCAGACAACAAACAATATTAAACAAGCAAAAAAATGTGGTAAATAACAAATGATCATTAATCTGGAATATTTCTAGTATAGATCTAACAGAGTCGGAAACATCATTATTGGAAAGAGTTTTATCATTTATTCCTACTCAAGTTTCATGTCTTACAGACACTATTATAGACTTGAAACTTTCTTTGAAATGTTATACTGAAGGTCAGTAATACTCATACACAAGATACTGTTAATAAATATAAAAAGATGAGTTTAATTAATCCTGGTTTACATCCATTGTTAGATGCTTTTAGCAAAATTTGTTTTAATGAATTATATAATTTGTATAATAAGTGAAGCTTTAAAAGTTATCATAATCTATCTTTTGATGAAAAACAAGGGTTGAACAAATTAAAAACAATTTAAGTACTACAATCAAACCAGTGGATAAAGGTGGTCCAACAGTTATTATGGACACTGATTAATACAATCATACTATGATGGCCATGCTTTCAGATACGAATACTTACCAGCAGGTAGCTAATTTAGATATATGTAAAATACAAACTAGAACTAGGCAATTGTTAGCTGAATTGGTTTGCTGGGGCTATTACTATGGATTTACATGATTATCTTGTAGTTGAATATCCTGTAGTACCTATCATTTAAGGCATTCCTAAAATTCACAAGACTCAGCCTCCTTTAAGACCTATAGTGGCAGGAGCCGAATGACTGACTGAGCCATTCTCTGTTTTCATTGAGAAGTATCTCCACCCAATATTAGACAATGATCCATATATTTTAAAGGACACACAACAGTTCTTACAGAACTTGTATACTTTTATGTCATCCAGAGATGTTATATTGGATACCTATTTAGTTATGTTAGATATAAGATCTTTATTTACTATTATACCAAACAGTGAAGGCATTAATGCTATGAAAACTTACTTGAGAAGAGTGATTATGATAGTCAACTTATCCATGTGTTAATTGAGTTTATAAACATAGTGTTGACTAACAATTTCTTTGCATTTAATAGGAAATATTATTTACAATAAGATGGCGTAGCTATGGGAACAGCATGTGCCAATAGCCATGCCAGTATGGTAATGGCAAATTATGAGTCACATTATGTTTTAGATAATGAGGTATACAGCCTGTTGATTTCATTTTACCATTGTTTTGTGGATGACATTTTTATGTTGTGAACAGGTACATTAGAAGAGTTTGATCAATTTATTGAATTCTTACATAAAACTACATCATATCTTAAGTTTGACATCAAGAGTTCCAACACTTATATTGATTTTTTAGATGTTTGAGTGATGATATCACCACAAGAAACATTTGATATTCAAATTCATCGTAAGCCATGTTATTGGAATAAGCTGTTGCATAGGAAATGTATGGACTCTGGTCACATTTTTTCCAATATAGTGAGAGGCCAGGGGATTAGAGCATCTAGACTTAATGTGGATGATAATAACTTTCATGAAGAAGTGCATCACCTTACAGACTATTTTGTAGATGGGGGCTACGATAGAGCTAATGTCAAACATACAATGAACGAAGTAGTTATGTTAAGACCAGATAGGGCTAAACCATATTTTTCAACACCATCCATGAACATCAAAATATGAATCATCTCCATAATGATCATAATAAAATTTCTATGTATTATAGTAGCAATATTAGAGGCATTACTAACATTATATGTAAACACTAGAATATATTGACAGTAGATGAGAAAATCAAGAAAATTGTGGGTGAACATCCCTCCTTTAGGTATAAAAATAAGAAATCAATTAAGAGAATATTATGCCAATATAAAGAGCAAAAACAAAGTTATCGTGATTGTAGAACCAAAACCACACAACGTTACAGTGAATGCAATTATTGTAAATTCTTAGATACCAGTGGCCAATTTCAACATCCAGTAATGGGTAGATTATTTACCTTTCAGATTGAAGCAGATTGTAATAGCATACACTTCATTTATTTAGCTCAGTGCTGTCTGTGTAAGTCATTTTATGTTGGAAAGACAAATAGATGTTTTAAAGACAGAATAAGAAAACACCTTTATAACATCAGGATAAGATCTAATACAAACGCCTTTGCCAAACATATTATGGACACTTCTGATCAGCATACGTTTAAATTCATGGCGATGGAAGCCATTTCGCAAAGTGAATGGTTAGGAGATATTAAAAATATTACTGAACTGCTAGATATGAAATGGATTACAAGATTACATGCATTTGGTAGCAAAGGGCTTAATAGTAGTGTCCCGTTTAAACCAGTTTTATAAAACAGGTGTCTTTTTAAATAGATCCATGTTTTTGTACACTTCTGGTTTTCACCACTAATTAGATACTCTGAGCCATTTGCTAGTCTTTAATATATATATCTAGTTTCTTTAATATCTTATTGTTCAAACTATAGGTAGATAGATAGCTAGCTAGACAGATAGATAGATAACTTTTAATAACCCGAGTGCTGTGTTTATATGATATATATACTAGTTTATTGAGTTGATTTATTGGTGAAAATAATCATGGTTCTTTTTCCTAATTTTTTTCCTTACACAGTAATTACATATGGTGTATTTTTAAGTAGTCATACCTTAGATTATGATTATATGTTTCATATGAGATGAATGTTTTATATTGCAAAATAGTTGTTAGGTTAGAACATCGGAACCGGAAGTCGAATGTGATCACATGTGTAGTTTTATCAGTTGTTTTTCACTTGGCTGTTAGATTTATTTGATCAGTAAGCATTTGGCTTGATACTAGTATTTTTACAATCTTCTATAATAATTGTTATATTTCGCAGTCTAGTAATGTTCCGACATGTATTAGAGAAGTGCATCTAAGTTGGTAACTTTAAATGGAATAAATAAGGTACAAATCAGTTACAATGTTACAGAAGATGTCTGAATTGATACTCTTTTTTTACTGGATGATAGAATCATACCAGTTTTTTTTGTTAACATGATTCATCATCAGTGGTGTCTTCTACTTACGACAACTTTTTTGACTCTCCATTTTAAAAAGAACATTTCTTCATCTCGCAATTCTCTATTGTTGGCAAACTTAGCGCCTTTGGTAGGATATGGACATTCCTTTCTTCTTCCTGAGCAGAATAAAGAAACAGATTACAGTTTGGTATTTTCTCCTTTTGTGAATGCATATAGCAACTTTTTCATTTCTCACATAGTAGATGTCATTAGTTAACAAATGTACTATATTTCTAATATGAAGGAGAGTTCAGACATAATAAGATTTGTCACAACTAGATTTCTGACTTCAGTCTAGTCATAATTGTAACAACTTTAGATAATCAATTTTCAAATAAGACATTCTTAACCACCTTGTCAGTTGTTCTGCACAATTTGACTCATCTGTATATAGATACACATGAAAGGCTGTGGAGTCCGGCATCATCAAACCAGCAAAGGAACACATTCCAGTACTAACACTGTAAGTGAGGTGCAGCTTTCCAGAGGATCCTGTACACTTGAACTTGACATTTATTTAGTTTCTGTCTATTTATTCTGACAATCAGATTTGAAAGAGTGGGAGAATCATATAAGGTGCCAGAGATTTGGACATCACAAGTCAGGGTGACACATAAAAGATGCTAGTGTCCTTACATACAGATGTCAGATGTAAGATATATTTTTCACAGCACCAAATGAATGCAGGCTAGGATTTTACATTATTGTTGTGCTTCTCTCTCATACCAGTAAGACAGTGCTGCAATGCATACAGAGAGGTACAAGAGATTTGGACATTTATCAGTAAGAAATTAAACTAAAGGACAGCTCTTATCATCAGTTTCTAATCAGTCATTATGAAGAACAGCGTGCCTACTTCTGAAGCTGCTGGGTGGGGAAGGACTTGTGTAGAGCAGTATAGATTCACTGGAACATATTAAAATATACCTAAAGCCAGTAAGGCAGTACAGTAAATCCAATAAATGTGTACAAATACTGAGGAATACCTTTGGTTTAAATGTTGGGGGGACCTCCTCAATCTGTGCCAGACTATGATGACAAGTATTACTATGTTTCACAGGCACACTTTCTCAACAGTAGGTATTTATTTCTCTTTGTTTCTTGAACCTTATTTACCATTTTAGAGTAAGTAGCAGTGAATACTGTTTTCAAACCCCACCCAGGAGCTTATACTCAAGAAAGAAGTCTCAAACCGATGCAAACTGTTACAATACATTAATATACAGGGATACCAATATAAGTAGAAATGTATACATTAACACATTCAAGTTGACTGTAGTATTATAGAAGTAACATGTTTGGTAATCCAATGTAGTTTGTAAAATGTGAAATATTTACATTGTAGTTAGGATACTGTTTACAAACTGGAAGCATTAGTACTCTACAGACAAAACCTGTTGGATATTTTGACCATGAGTGTGTATACACACATACCTGTGTGAGCATGTGTCATGTGTGTGTGTGTGTGTGTTTGTGTATATATATATATATATATATATATATATATATATATATTTTACTCACATATATATATATATATATATATATATATATAATGTACACACACACACACACACACACACACACACACACACACAACACACACACACACACACATGCACTCACGCACTCACACATATCTATATATAGATGGATGCTAAGTACAGCGTTTTACACTCATAAGGTTGACCAGTAAGTTTTTTAGCAGGAAACAGTGGATGCACAAAATACTGAGAAAGAACAGGGAACTTGTAGTGGTACATTGTAGTTGGGTGATTAGACGGATCTACTTCAGTAGATTGAAACACCGTAAGAACGAAATTTAAAAAGCCGAGATGAAAAGACCACATATAAACAACAACAAATCTTAACAAAACCGAAACACATAAACATCGGAACACTTAATGCGCATGCCCGGAAGCAACATGAACATCGATCTGAACTCATAAAAACAACCTAAACATTAAAACACATAACTTAAATAAAAAGACATACCTTTTTCACCATTTTTTCACCCCCCCCCCCTCCCTGCAAATTCTATATACCAACTCCGAGATCGCACTACAGAGGGGAAAAGGGTAAATTTCCTGATCCTCACTGTACCATGATCTCCATTCATTCCAGCTATATTTTTCTCTTACATATTATGTTTAAATGAAGAAGATGTCTTTCTAAGTACTGCACGATCTCCATTCAAAACCTCTATGTGGTCTTTTCATCTCAGCTTTTTAAATTGCGTTCTTATTGTATTTTGATCTACTGAAGTAGATTGATTAGAAGTATGTGATGGTGTATGTTAGGGTGAGTAGTGTGCATGCATTGCTGGAAACTACTACTGGTGCATTAGACTGGCAGTGATAGTTGGCTAGAGTTGGTATATTTATATTTGGGGGCAGTGGGTTACCCACCCTATGGAAGGTGTAGGGAGGCTTGCCCCCCTGCAAATAAAAAAAAAAATGTTTGTTTTTAGGTGTCAGAGGTATTTTTTATATTTTGGTGCTATGTGTCTTGTTATTTTATTTGTTCAAGGTTTTGTGCATTCTGTTCAATATGTTGTCCTTTGAACTTTTGTGTGTTCGACCTTACATGATATAATTGTACATAATATATGTGTGTATACATATATATACATGCAGTAGGTGGATTGGACACTCTGAACTGGCCATATGAGTGAATGTGTGTGTGAGTGCATAGTGTGGAAGAACTACAACAGCAGGGCTAGCCACCCAGCAGTGTAAACTTTGGCTCAAGATGATTGTCACTCACGCAGTGACACGCTGTCCCCATGTGCAAAAAATGGAGAAAAAAGGGATTGTGGATGGATGGATATAATATGTGTATAGTGAGTGCGTGTGTGCGTGTGTATGTATGTATGTATGTGTGTGTGTGTGTGTGTATGTATGTATATAAAAGTGTACTGCAATTGGCTGAACTGTGCCTTCCTTTGAAACAGGAATAGGGTGTAATATTACATTAAGCCTTGTTTCATCAAAACACTGGCTCTGTATGTGAGATCAAAGTCATCTAATACCAAAGTAAAGGAAATTCTTATGTAGCCCACTGTTGCATGACCTCAGTGCTAGTGTACCGAGAAATGGGGACATGTGGGGGATACTAAACCCTGCAAAAACACTGCTTTTTAGGATTGTTTAATTTTTTCAGTAGCTCAGGCTTTCATATCTTTTTGTAAAAGTGAGGTCACTGAATTTTGACAAAAGGAAATGTCTCTTTATCCCAGTGTTGTGCTATCTAATACTTAGTATATTTACAGATGTGATGTTGGAGAACCAGTGTTGTGCTAGCTAATGCTTAGTATATTTACAGATGTGGGGTTGGAGACCCAGTGTTGTGCTACCTAATACTTAGTATATTTACAGATGGGGGGTTGGAGATGCAGAAGGGTTCACCTCCCCTGCAAAAATGTTGTTTTTATGTTTCTTTACAATTATCATTGTATCAGCTGTTCAATATGATTTATTCATCAGAATGGATTTCAACAAATGTTTCTTTCTATGAGCAGACACAAAGGTGTGTGTGTGCGTGTGTGTGTATAGATATGTGTATGTATATATATATATATATATATATATATATAGATAGAGAGAGAGAGAGAGAGAGAGAGATAGGGAGAAATTTGGTTGAGTCTAGGTCCATTGACTTTTGGCTTTAATGTTAGAAAGTTACTGAGTTCTTCTATCATCAAAAAACATTTTTAGGTCTATTCAAAAGCATTATTGCAGGAATTTGGTGTATGTGAGGTAAGGGTTTGTCTTCTTTTATCACAGTGATGCAACCATGGAGCTAATGTATATATAAAGGAAAGGAGGGTGACACCTATCCCAACCTGGAAGGTGCAGGGTGACTTAATCCCTGCAAACGTATGATTTTTATTTTACTGTTTCAGACACCACCAGAGTATTATGGTGTTTGGGAAATCAAAAATTGTATTTATAGTTGCTTAGCTGTTTTTGAGGTGCACGTTATTTAAGTATAGCAACAAAGTCTCAGCAAGGTGAAAAAAACTTTTATGTAGGACATCAGGGTAGTGCTGTACTGTTCCAGGGCTGTTTAATGTTGCAGTGTAGATAGTACAGTTGTGTAAGATGAGCTTGCTATAATAGTAGATGTTTGAATGATCACTGCTGTAGTAGCCTTAGCTATATGGGTTTTATCCTGCCAAGAATATTAACAGCCAGCCACCTTCCAAAGCTTCAGTACACCCTCCATGCACCCAAACAGTCAAATAGTTTGAGCTGAGCTGATTAAAAGACAAGTTTGAGCATGAAACCCTTCAGAGCTTTCCTGCCAGCAGAGAGAGGGAGGCTGAGCCTTGAAATAGGAGCAACAGAAAATAAATGTCCACACCCTGGCATGAAAAGCACACCAAAAAAAAACAAGAAGAATGGAAAGAGGAAGTGGTTACTGCAGTAGAGATCATTTGAACATCTACTGTTATGGTAAGTTCAACTTACATAACTGTGCTATGTTCACCATTTTGATCACTGCTGCAATAGCCTTAGTTATATTGGCAGATTACTTTAGGTAACTGCATTTGGGAGGTGGAAGGTGAGGTATCCAGGTCCTACTAAGCTTTGGACCTAAAAATGGAATCAAGCTTATAGTACTTTGTGAAAATATGTATAGAGGGCCAAGTAACAGCTTCTAGAATACTTCTAAAATCCATGCCTTACCAAAAAGCCATAGATGCGGTCAAGGCCCTGATAGCGTGGGCCTTGTCCCTGCCTGGAATAGTTTTGTTATAGTGAGAATAACAAAAGGTAATAGCCTTAGACAACCATTTGGAAATGGTCTGTTTTGAAACAATTTGTCCTTTCTTCTTACCTTCACAAGAAATGAACAATTGATCAGAAGATCTGAAAGATTTAGTTCTGTCAAGATAGTACCTGAGTTGTCTGTGGACATCCAGGGTATGGAGTATCCTTTCTCCCTCATTTTTAGGTGAAGGAAAGAAAAGGGGGAGATGGATACTTTGGCTTAAAGTAACCTTAGATACCAATTTAGGCAGAAAAGAAAGATTAGTTTTCAAAGAAACCCCATCCCCATGTGTGAAGATATGTGAAGGCTGCCAGCCTAGCCAGATAGAATTTTGTAGATAATTGTGTTTTGTAAATATTAATATAAGCCACAGGCTTGTTCTCTTAAATGGAAGAAAATGGTGTTAAATGTTGAACTTCAAAAGTGTAACCACATTGCACTTTGCTGGAAGAAAGCTGATAAGTCAAGCATTGTATAATTGTTGATCTCAAAACTCGGAGCCGAGATGTCTGAATGAAGGAATTCTTATTGTTTTGAGACCAGAGTTAATTGCTAGAATTTGCATGTATAATGTCTTTTATTGCTGTAGCTTCCTGACTAGGTGCAAGATCAAAAAGGCTGCTAAACTCTGAGTTTCTGTTAGCCTGGGAACCAGAGAAAAAATGATGTAATCTGAAATGAGTCATTAGTACTGTGTTATCAATTTAAGGAGAGAAAGAGAGAAAGACTCGGGGCATTTTGCATTTGTCTTCAAAACATCCAACATCACCAGCACTGCCTGTGCTCGATATGTATGTTTATTTTTAGAACTGTGATTGCTCTTAGAAATAGCTAGGAAATAGGAAGATTAGACTAGTTGTTTACTGTATTGATGTCAGAACTTTTCTACTGTATTATTTTTATTATTTTAAGCATTTTTCTGTGATCTCCAAATTCTTGATTAGCACAGTGTAGTAAGAAGTATTGTCTTGTGTCCTTATTATTTATTATTAAATCTTTTTAAACCTTTCAACTGTGGCTGTTTTATGTAGAGATAATTTATTTTTAAAGTACATTGCATGTATATAGTGATACTGTCCAAGCCACCCCAAATAAGCTTTGTTGTTCATCACACTTACCATTTGGATAATAATATTGCACATTAATAATTGGACACCCTTTGATAAGGGCCTTATTAGAAGCTGATATTACTGGGTGATGGCAAGTGGTACTACCGTATAGTCTGGGCAGAAGGGGCATAGCTGGAGAACCTGTGCCAGCCTTCCCCAGGAGTGTCTGTGTGTTTGTATATATCTCATATCTCAAAGTGTGTGTGTGTGTGTGTGTGTGTGTGTGTGTGTGTGTGTGTGTGTGTGTGTGTGTGTGTGTGTGTGTGTGTGTGTGTGTGTGTGTGTGTGTGTGTGCGAGTGTGTGTGTCAGTTACTTGGGCAAAGACATGAAGAAATGGTTGGACAGAGAGGGTGCTGGAGGTTTTAGCTTGACCACTAGGCTGAGATCTGGACCCTATAGCTGTGCCATTGGGGAGTCTTATTGGGGATCTGAAGAGAAAGGAAGAAATCAGCCCCAGACTGACTGTGATCTCTGTGTGCTCTTAAGGGAAGTTATACTTTACTGTGTGTGTATTTGTTATCCTTACCAATGTGGACACCCCTCACTGGTGTTAGTGGTGAGGATTGAGGGTCCTTGATTACTGGGCCAGTGCACCGGTGTCTCACCATGGAAAATGAGTTATGGTTGACTTATCATAACAGATTGCAACTAAGATAGCCTTCTTGTGGAGGTCAAAACAATCAATAATACTGTTTTCCATGTAAAGAACCTAAAGTTAGCCACATTATCTAATTCAAATGAAGCAAGTGTTAGCTTCTCTAATGGAAAATTAAGATCCCAAGGAGGGGCCACCAGTTTTCTTGGAGGCCTCTTATGCCAAACCACTTTCAAGAATATTTTGACATGACACTGTATGAAAAGAGATGGATCCATGGGCAGACATGCTGAAATGGCAGACAAATGAACATTGCTAGATGAATAACAAAGGCTATAGGATAGTAACTCACACAAATACTGTAAAAACAGAGAAGAACTAGCTCTGAATCAGTGCTGGTTATGTTGTTGACACCAACTACAAAACCTTTTCTATTTGCTAATATATGATTTTCTAGTAGCAGGCTTTCTTGCCTCCATTAGCACCTGCTGTATGTCCTCAGCAAATAAGTGTCTAAAAGGAATTTAAGACCCTATCATCCAGGCAGTAAATTGAAGATGATTGAGGTCAGCGTGTATTAAACACCTCTGTTGTTGTGAGTGTAGATCCAGTCTGGGATGAAGCTTGTGGTAATTGTTCCTGGTCATTTCCAAAAGAAGGGAGAACCACAGTTGCCTGGATCAGAAAGGAGTCACCACAGTAATCTTCAGAAGTACCCTGGATATTAATGGAAATGGTGGAAAAACATACAGGAGCATTCCTGTCCAGGGAAAAGAAAAGGCATTTGTCTTCCAGGCCTTCTTGCGTAGAATCCTGGAACAGAATTTTGCCAGATGATTGTTCAGAGGAGAGATAAAGTGGCCTACTTGAGGAGCTTCCCAATGATAGATCAAATCTTGGAAGATCCCCTATCACATTTCCATTTATGAGGGTCTGCCCTGGTCTTCCCCAGCATGTCTGCCACACAGTTGTGCTCTGATGGAATGTAGGATGCCTGTACAGTGAAACTGTGCTTTGAAGCTATATCCCAACCTAACATATCTAGTCTGCAAAAGGGGTGTGAGCTGGTTCCCCCTTATTTGTTGATGTACCACATGACTATAGTATTGTCTGCAACCACCTAAAGAGGTCCCAGGGACCAAAGATGGTTCCACTAATTAAGTGCCTTGATCAGGATAAGCATTTCCTTGATATTTATGTGCTTGCATTTGACCTTGGTGTTCCACATTCCCTGTACTTTTATCCCTCCTGAAACTGCTCCCCAAGCAAAATCTAAAACATTCATGGTAACTGACTGCTTTGGAGCAGGAAGGGAGAAGGAGGGACCTGGATTTAGGGATATCTGTTGTCTCCACCAAAATTGTCTTTTGACAAACCCCAGCACTGTTATTTGAAAAGATAAAGGGGGCTGATGCTGGGACCAAAGAGATTTCAGATACAACTGTGTCTTTTTCTTGTAAAACCTTGCTAGGGGTGTCATGAGAATCATAGTGGCCATGAGACCCAAAATCCTGAGGCTTTCCATCAGCATGACAGAAGTCTGAGTGGAAAACCTTGGAAATAGGTGTAAATAAAGATCTATTTTTTCCTGTGGAAGAAAAGCTCTTGGAACTGAGGTGTCCAGCTGACATCCCAGGAACACAATCCTGTGTGAGGGAGTTAAGAACGACTTTTGAATGTTCTCCTGGAATCATAGCTTATATAAGAGATATCTTAGCCAGTAGAGAGATTCATGATGTTTTGAAAAGAAAGAAAAACAAGTTGTCGAAATATGGAAAAATGTGGATACCCTGTAGGCTGCAATGAGCTATAACTAGAGCTAGTCACTGTAAACATTCTTGGTGCAGTGGATAGTCCCAAACGTAAGGCAGAGAACTGATAATGTAATCCAGACACAAAATATTAAATAAGAAATACCTGAAGCCTGGATGACTAGGGATGTGATAAGCATCTCTTAAGTCTAGCATCACCAGGAAACTTGAAAAAAGAAGAAGAGGTAACAGGGTGTGAAGTGAGAACATTTTGAATTTGCACACTATCACAAAATAACCGGTCTCCTAGCATTTTCTTTCTTTGGCATTAGGAATGGTTCTATCGCTTTTTCGGAGACCATGTGATATAGAACAAGTGGAAACAATAGAGTCTCATATGGAGGATGAAGAATGATCCCCTGGAAAGGAGGAATTTCCTCCCACTGCCATCTGTAACCCTAATAAACGATTTTCAGAACCCATTTGTCTGAAACAATCTGTTGCCAAAAAAAAACATGGAGATTCAGACTTCCTGGGAGAAAAAAGGGCCTAGGTTGGTAGGGGGTCACGAGATCTCTTGAATTCAGACTTGTCAGACAGTCCCCGGTTTTGGAAGGTTCAAGACATGTTTTTGAAACCCTTTTGTCATTTCTTCTTAAACATCTATTTACCTGAGTTTTGTTGAAACTGTTTATTGCTTTTTTTTTTGTTTGTTTTTTTTTTTTTTGCCAAAACTGGATGAGGAGATAAAAAAATGGAAAAGGAGGGATGAAAAATCTTAGATTCCCTGGGTCAGCTTGCCCCTTTCATCACACTTTTTGATCACCTCTGCAGCAGAAGGGCTACACACTAAATCTCTATCCAAGGGATAATTTAAAATCTCATTTTTAACATCATCTGGGAGGTTCTGAAAATGCAGTCAGTATCAGTAGCCATAGTGCTGGAAGAAGTATCAACAGAGTTATAGACACACTGTAAACAATGAGTAGTGACCTGTGCAACAGAAACAACTAAGTTATTTAAAGCAGATTTTTCCTCACAAGAAGAAACTGCCAATAAAACATTCCTAATTTTTTTCACAATTTGTCAAAACAATCTTTCATGAGCCTGACAATTCAAAATTGTGAAAATCAAAGTTGCAAAAGTATATAATTTTTCCCATACCTATTAATAGTTTTCCCCATACTGTGCTTAGCAGCAGTGGGATCAACTAATGCTATAGCTTTTGGGTTAGGTTTGGGAATAGTGTATAAAATTTAAAATACTGAGGAACTTTATACATCCTATCTGCCTTTATAGGGGCAGCTGACCGATTATCATGAAAATTATAGACAGTAGCGCACACATCCTTTAAAACTGGCAGAACTGTAAATGTGTGTATGTTCTGGAAAATCCTTCTGTAACAATTCATAGTATTTTCTGAGGGACTGAGAAAACTTAGCATTCACCCACTGAAAACACTGGCAAATTTCAGCAATAGTCTCAGAGAAAGAGAAACCCATACAGGGAGAATCAGAAAATGAGCTCTCCTCTGAGTCTGGATCAAAAATCTAAGGAGAAAAATCTGTATCCACCACTGCATCTTCAGATTCAGAATCTTTAATTTCTTCAGGAAAAGAGGAATCCCTCTTTCTTCTACCAAAACTACTTTTTAAGAAGGATCAATAGCCTGAATTAAACTCTGAGCCAGGCACAGTAAACTACTCCTATCCAAAGAAATTTGAGGAGGAGTAGATACATGTTTGGTTTTATGTTTCATTTTGACAAGAACAATGGGGTCAATCATGTTACTACTGGGCCGATTCCCCAGGGCTGGGCACAGTACTCTGACATAACAGGGAAACCTTCCCTGTTCCTTTTCCCAGGACAGACAAGAGAGTGACTTTACCTTGCCCAAAGAGAGGACCCCCAACACCCACAGAGGACGTGGCTAACTCCAGGCCCATAGTGACTGTAGGTGCTACACCAGAAGGATCCAAGATAAAAGATGAGTGATCTGATGTACAACAGATAGCCACAGCAAAATCACCCACTTGCAGCTGAGGCAAATTGCTAGCTTGCTATGGTGACAAAGGCTGTTTGCTTATTTTTTTCTCTTTGTGGCTAGAAGAAGGACTAACCTTGGGACCAGTAGCCTGTTCCGTGATCAAGCCGAAAATGGTGTCTTTTTCCCGGGGAAAACAAGCAGCAATTGCCAGCAAATACTACCAGTACACAAAAGTTACTTTTTTGACAGAAAAAAAGAACAGTAAAAAGCTCTTTAAAACACTATGCCAGCTCCACTAAACAAAATAAGCACACTATATCCAGAGAAAAAAATGTTTTACACTACTTTTAAAATGACAGGAAAAAACAAGTGATCTGGAGCATTTCTCCCCGGGCCTCCATTGAAAACAGGCTCTGTGGAACCTAGTCGGACATTCCCGGTCAACAAATGTTAAATAAATAAATACAAAATTTAAAAATACGTTATATTCTCCAGACAGTCCATTAAAACAAAACACACCTAGCTTTAAAGTAATTTTTCTGAAAAAGAAAGTTATAAACATCAACAAAATTAGGAAAATAGAAGTTTTTCTCCCCAAACGGGAACTTATCTGCCCAGCAAAGGAAAGCACAAACTGACCGTCGATCCTCAAAAGCCTCAGAGGAGCATAGTGTTAGACACCATTTAAGCTCTGAAGGTGTTTCCACCCAAATTTGTCTTTTAATCAGCTCAGCTCAAGCTGCTTGACAGCTTAGGTGTGCATTAGGTGCCCTGAAGCTTTAAAAAGCTGGCTAGTTGTTATATCCTGGGTAGGATATAACCCATATAGCTAAGGCTACTGCAGCAGTGATCAATATGTTGAATATACATTGTTTTGATTTTTCTTTTTTCTTTTTTTTTTTGAGTAATGGATTGTGATTTGGCTGCTTAATGTTTCTGAGTAGAAACATGTATTTCCCATGTGAGACTGGAATGTATGGTAGTTGCATTACAAACTGGTAACATGCAAGTTTTTTGATTTAGATAGTATGAACTGGAGAAGATGGTACTTGTTTCCAGAATGCAAATATGCTGTTTTGGCAAAGTGTAGCACTGTAAGGTGGTAGGTCTTGGTAGTTTAGTGGTATGTTATTATCGAAGTGTATATGTGCACGTGGTTAAGCAGTGTGATGGTAGTATTGCCTGGTATATGTTTGATAAGTATTTGGAATTTGTACCTGTGCAATTTCAGTGTAATTTCAATTGCATGTGGCTTGATGGCTATTTTAAACACTGTATTGATATATCTCCTATACACATCTATCTGTGTGTGTGTGTGTGTGTGTGTGTGTGTGTGTGTGTGTGTGTGTGTGTGTGTGTGTGTGTGTGTGGGTATACATACACACACACACACATATATATATATATATATATATATATATATATATATATATATATACGTGTGTGTGTGTGTGTGTGGGTGGGTATACACACACACACACACACACACATATATATATATATATAAATGTGTATGTGTGTGTGTGTGTGTGTGTGTGTGTGTGTGTGTGTGTGTGTGTGTGTGTGTGAAAGCTATATTAATAAAGAGTGGCTATGTATTACAGTGACAGCACATTTGTGCAAGTTGAGGAATATTGACTCAATATGAGACAGACTGCAAGGAGACTTTATAAAACAAGGGAAAGGTGACTGGTTTCGATGGAAATACGGAGGAATCTATGAGGCACATAGTGAACCATTAACATTCTGTAATTTGTATGAAATCATGGTACAGTGGGGACTGGGAATATACCCTTTCACCTCTTGAGCAATGTCAGAGTTGTTGTGTGTGTATATGATTGTGTGTGTGTGTGTGTGTGTGTGTATATATATATATTTACTATTTTATATATATATATATATATATATATATATATATATATATATATATCTATATATATATATATATATAAAAATATAAATATATATATATATATACATATATATATGTATAAATATATACACACACAAACACACATACAGACACACACACACACACACACACACACACACACACACACACACACACACACACAAATACACACACACAGACACACACACACACAGACACACAAACACACACACAACACACTTACACACATGCACACACACACACACACACACACACACACACACACACACACACACACACACACACTTCATGTCACTGCACCACTCTACTCATATTGTTAACATTACCTTAATCCCAACCCTGCACATTAGGTTACTAAACACTCATTCCCCTAACAGTGCCCCTAAACAGCTTCACAGACACACCACAAACATACCAGTACTGAGGCACACAAAATATCTGTCCCATTCCCTAGCCCTTATTCTAAACCTAACCTGCAAACACTTGCACATACCCACTTAGCCCTGATGCCAAACCCAGGTTTTTGCATTACTACCCCCTTTCATTTACTGTGTTCACATTCTCTACTGCCAATAGTGACCACACAGAAAGCAACATTCGATGTTACAAGTTTTGTTTCATTTCTGCACTGGACTAGAAGTGCATTCAACAAAACCGCATTTAACACCCTATGCACACAATAAAATGTATGTGCGTTTTATATAGATATATAATGCCTACTCATATACAACTATGCAATGTAATAACACAGCACTGGTGGCATAGATATCATAAGATACAGCACACTAAAGTTCCTGAGAACACCAACACTTTAGAATTGTATTGATAATAAAAAAGACAGGATATACATTGCCAACAATATAACATTATTTTACACTGATGATCCCTATTTGGAGTCTCAGGAGCTCAGATGTCAGGGAGATCATTTTGTGTTCTAATTTATAACACTAGAGAAGAAATGAAGAATATTTTAAAATAATTCCAAAGATAATATTTGGCATTGTATAATTTTTCTGACTGGAACTGCGGAACTGCTCAATATTTTGTCAAAATGACCATTATTGAAAGCACAACACTATTCTGTGGTAAAAAGCCTTTATCTGAAATGCCCAAACTGTACATCTCTGACTGGAGCTATGGGATTGGGATGGTCATGAAATTTTACATTGCACTTTGTAGCAGTTTTTCATATTCCTGTGGCTAACAGATGTGCCCGCGGGTAAGAATGAATGATGACAAGCTTATACTGTCAATACGGTCTTTGTTGTTTTATATATTTTTTCTTCTTCTTTCCAATCTTGCCTTGTGGCCTGCATTTATGGTCTCTCCTTGATACATTCTCACTACAACAACTAGCAGCTCAAATCAGAATTTTAACCAGTGTTGTGGAAGAGGATAAATGGCATGTACTGTGAGGCTGGGAGTCATGTACACCATCTCTCTGCCGTTAATCCTCTGCCCAAGTATATACTTGCTACAGGCTGCATATAAGAAAGCATCACAGAGATGCATGCTGCTAAAAGTTACATATGGGCTGCAGACAAAAGACAAACAGAAGGATGTAAAAATATGGTTAAATTCAAGACACATGAGAAAGTTTATTGATCATTCAGAACTATGCTAAAGTGGAAGAGATTAATGAAAAGAGGCAGAAAGATGTGGAAAATGTGTTCAAATACATGCAGGTCTGCAGTTTTTTAATAGAAAATGGTACAAGAGAGAAAGAGTATGGTGGTCTTATCCAGGTGTATGCCTTCATGCATGCTGGAGAGAAAGACTAGAGGAGACCTATCCAGATATCCTGATTTGTGCTGCCATGCATGCTGGAAAAAAAGACTAGAAGGGTCTTATCCAGATTCATGCTGCCATGCATGCTGGAAAGAAAGACTAGAAGTGTCCTATCCCAGTATAGTGATTCACACCCAGCCCTTGGACAAAGTCCTATACCCTTGACCTCCATTTACAGGGATATGCCTTATGATGTACCATGGTGAACCACATCTCCAGCTAGCCACCAAGAAGGTTGAGCAGGCAGTGACTGATTCACTACCGTCCCCCCATTAGCTTTTCTAGCACCCAGGCCACTAATTAAGCTCTGATCCTGTAGGTCATAGAGTTTCATTCCTCTGTTACTGAGCCAACTCTTATTGAAACAAGTTAATTGCTTTTTTTTTCATTGTGATGTCTGTAATGTCTAATCAGAATTAGTTATATCATTGTTTTGACCTTTTGCTGACGGTCTGGTGGGAACAAATATTTTAAGCATGGGCTATGTTAAATTCTATTCACCTGCTTCTGAGCAGCTTCACAGAACATGGAAAAAGCACAATGTTTCTAAAGCTTTTATGTTCTGTAGCTAACTGTTTGCCAAGAAATGTTTGCTGGTTTAGCTCTAGAAAAATGAATAAATCCTCCATCTTCTACAATAACATTACACCAGTCATTACAGGAAGTCAGATTCCCACTACTAGAGCATCTTGAAAAGTTGGACTGAAATTATAAAATTCCTGCAGCCTTTTAAAAGAAGAGAAACCATAGCTGACTGTACAACCGCATGTTCTTTTATTTCATAAGTTATACTGTGGCACCTGAACAGATTGCAGATGACCTTGTTACCATGAACGTGCTTCATTTAAAATATCCTACAAGTTTTGCATGTATTTCTTATACTTTGGCAGTACTTACAATGTAAGGTGTGAAGGGAGGCTCAGTTTGTCTTTGCTCCAGTAGAACCCAATCAATATCCCTGAAAAATGTATGCTGTTTTATTGCATCTTCTCCATCCTGGTATATTACAGAGCCTAGACGCTTTATAGGGTCCTGTTTCAGGAACTATGAAAAAAGAAATAGAGATCACGTGGATGAGATACTGGTGCAAACTATAAGAATAAGCTGGAATTCATTTGAGAAGCTTTCAGGGTGTGACCTGAAGAAAAATGACAAGAGATTGGTGTATAAGACTTACTTGTTCTATTATACTGACGGCTTCAAAGCTAAACCAATCAGGGAATTTAATTTCCGTGTCCAAAATGCATACGAGCAGCTCGTCTGGCTTGTCTGCATCATAGGGGGTGTATCCAGCCATCATCTCATAGATAAGGATACCCATGGCCCACCAGTCTATGGTATGGTCATACTCTGCTTTCTCTAGGATCTGTGGTGTAGACAAAAATGAAGGTCAAAGTCGAAACAAGGAAAGAAGTGACTGTTACCACTCAGACTACCTGCCACTATAATTTCTGAGCTACATAATCAAACAACTTGTTTTATCCAACTTTTACCCTTCATATTCACATGTTAAAGAAGGACTTGATAAAACTGATTTAGGACTAATTTTAAAGTCAGTTTGCCGTTAAACCAGGTATGTGTGTGTGTGTGTGTGTGTGTGTGTGTGTGTGTGTGTGTGTGTGTGTGTGTGTGTGTGTGTGTGTGTGTGTGTCTGTATGTGTGTCTGTGTCTGTGTATGGCTTGATTGTTTTTAGGCCAAATATCAGGAAAATTGATGTTCTAAATGTCAGCAGCAAAACACTCACAAGCTTCTCTACATACTCCAAGGAGCAACTTTGGTGCCATAAAATAACAAACATTATTCTCACGTGGGTGCAGGCCCCCTCACACCCATGCTAATATATATATATATATATATATATATATATATATATATATATATATATATATATATACTAACTGAACTCTTTAATCTCACAATCCCCAGAGTAAGGGCATATTCCCCTGCCCTGGTTATTGTTGACCATCTGTTCTGTAGTGTTGGCCAAAGTGTGTTGACAAAACAGATATCAACAATGTCAATATTAGAAAATTTTGTTCAAAACTGCTATATATATATATATATATATATATATATATATATATATATATATATATATATCTACTTCAGATGACTAAAAAAAACAAAAGACTGAATCCCAAAAAGCTGAAAATTAAAAATACTGAATTATGGAATTTGCCCCTTCTCCACTGTTGTGCGATCTTGCAGTTGGTATGTATAGTTAGCCCCCAACATGAAGGGTGCAGGGGGGCTTGCCCCCTGCATTACAAATGTGCTATTTTTAATTTTTAGTCTTTTGGGATTCAGCCCTTTGGTTTGTCAATCTTATGAAATTAGACCCATCATACCTCTCAACCTCTTACACCAAGAAATCTGGGCAAAGCCATAAATAAAAATGGGACAAATGCCCAAAAATGGGGACAGTTTTTAAGCATTGCTCTTACAAACTTAGGAAGTTGATAGAATATCAGCTTTTACATTAGTGTGGATTTTCTAAATGGTATGAAGTCTGAAACTCAAATGTCTGTCATTATATTTTAACTTTGATCTTTAATGATTTCCCACTAATTTGTCAGAAAACCACAATTTAATGTGAAACGGACCAAAAATATGACAGAAAAAATCTGGATATTTTGTGAAAATCTGTACAGTTGAGAGGTATGAGACCCAACCTGTGTGTGTGTGTGTGTGTGTGTGTGTATATATATATATATATATATATATATATATATATATATATATATATACATGGATGGATAAATGTATATATGTATATATATATATATATATATATATATATATATATATATATATATATATATATATATATGTCTTGTTTCACTAATGTTTGGACTCACACACATTAAACTATGTACCAAATTTAAACATACTAAGCATATGTCACAAATACTGGGCAAAGTGTAATAAAATGCATGTACCTAGGGCACAGTGGTCTCCAAAAAAGGCTTACAGAGTTTTTTTTTGTAATAGCTTAGGGATAGCAACTACATCTTTCTCAATGTCTTGTTACAGTGTTCTGTATAATGTAAATGTCTGACATTTTTAATTATTATAACAATATAAAATATCCTGAGAAGTAATTACAAATATTTGGAAATGAATACCTCATAATTTTTGCAGAATAATATAGAAAATTATAGGCAGCACTTTTGGCATAGCGAAATAAAGCCCTGTCATCCAGGCTACTCAAGTTAATGTATTGTCTCGGGCTGTTAATGGTGATGGCAGGGTAATATGGGCATGCCCATTTTTCATGGGAGAGTGGGTAGTTGTCAATGATATAATGGATTCGTCCCCCTAGATCAGGAAATGTGATGCAAATATGCAGCCTGGGGATGGGAGCCAGGCTTACCAAGCCACCGATGGGTAATAGTCTTCATAGTGCATGTGTATTTGTGCACGCATGTGAAAGGCATTGTGGGCCTCCACTGTGATGTGGATCTCCTGTCTGCCCACCCAGCGGGGGGAGTTAGGACGTAACATACACCCTCATTGTCAAGATACTAATATTGGCATAAAGCACCTTCACAGCTGCCTGAATGACAACCACCCCAACACAGCTCTTGTCCCGATATCAAGTAAAATCCACAGGTAAAGTAACCAAATGAGCATGTATGATTAGGTGGGCTGATGGGCAGCAGATAAGGTGGCAAAAACTACACAGAAAAAAATGATATAGAATAGCAAAAATAAAGTTGAATGTAACTCAGTTCTGTAAATTAAAGAGAAATATAATTAAGGTGCCAGGCAGTTCATTTTTGCCCTATAACAGAATGCTTTTGTTAAGCTAGAGCCTTTGGTGTAGAAGAATAAAGTAGTGTCTGTGCCCCAAGCAACCCAAGTTCAACTAGCAGTTCAGCTACCTGATGGAACTGATGGGAGAGTATCAAGGATTGATGAGGCCTTTTCTGCTCAACTTTCTGTGAGGGTGTCAGGATGATGCATTGGTGATGAGTGGTCATTCTGGAAATCATGATGGAAACCCTAAGTTAGGCTTGCTGGTGGTTTTGGGAGGCACTACCACCTTAGTGTAGGGGGAATGCTCCTAGTCCACACCTAATAGTAGCCAGTGACCTAGATAGAAAGTACCACACAGGGAATAGGACCACCATTCCAATTAATAAGTCTATACCTCTGCATGCAGCTATGTTGGAGCTCACATCATCACCTCTAATATAACCTCATTCAGAATCTTTTAGCACGGTGAACTGGTGGCCCTAGTGGATGGAATTTAGCTGGTTAATATGCATTGACTGAGGTAGCTAATGGACTCCTGAGGGATGCCATATGGCAGCAGAAGAATCAAGTCCACCTCAGCCTTAGGTAGGTATGGGGCTGCAAATAAATAAATAAGTCAACAAACAAAATAATACTTTACTACTTATTTGGAATTAGCACTCCCATAACTGTAGAGTGCACATGAGAAAGTACTGCAGCCGAGCTTTCATTTACATTTTTAGATACCTCTCAACTGTCCAGAATTTCGCAGAATGTTCAGATTTTTCCTCATATTTTTGGTGTGTTCCTCATAAAATTTGTGGTTTTCTTGCATATCTTTGCGTACTGAAATCACTAAGTAATGACAGATCTTCGAGTTTCAGATGCCATATTCTTCAGAAAATGCATACTAATGCAAAAGCTCTTATTCTAGCAAAATTTTAAGCTTGTACAAGCAATATTTAAAATCTGTCTCTATTTTTTCTCCTCCCCCACCATTATTTTTGGCTTTATCCAGAAATCTTGAGTTAGGAGATTGAGAGGTATGTTCTGGACAGATATGTCATGCCATGATATACCACGAGATTAGTAAGGTCATTAGAAGAAAATGGGATATATATGGAATACTGCACTCTAAAAGACCATGGCTACTGTTCCTCTGAAACTTGGAAATGCAAATGTCTGTATTCCAGTTGATAGATTTCACTTCTAGTATTTCCTTACTTTACACAAGTACCTCAGGGGCCACTGAACCTTGGGAAAATTAGTTGCCTAATAACCCAGTGTTCTGGTGTTTCAGCCAAATGAAATTAGATTCTATTTTATTAATTTGTTTATCCACTAAGCACAAAATGGAATAAAACAGATGAACACAGTGAAGACAAAACCTAAATAAAACAAATGAGGTTATTCTCTGGGAACATGGCAAGCGTTATAAGAGCAGTATAAACAGTATCTGTGTTTTCTCACACAGCAGTTTTCCTACCTTCTACTCTCTAAAGTCTATTCACAACAAATAAAACAAATAAATGCAGCCAGCTAATAGTCACTTGAGAAAGATGCAGTTTGTCCCATTGATTCTTTCTTGGGACCTTCTTTCTCAGGTTTGTCTAGATTTGGTGAAGTTATCTCTTTTCCTTTAAAAAGGTGAAGTGAACCAATATGATGAACATCTTACATTACAAAAACAAAAACAAACAAAATAAATAAAGGGAACTAAAACAACTTAAGCTACAATCACTTTGCTATCATTGCAGGCCACTATACTGAAATGTTAATGCATTTCATTACTTTAAGAATAACTGTGATTAAAGAAATAAGCTTCATGCCATTTATGGAAAATACATTGTCAGATATTTAACTATTATTTGAAAAGACCTGAATCTATTCTGTATTCAAAAACTTGGCAAGGAATGCAATTCAGTGGTGGTCTGCTCTTCTGGATTCCATATAGGATATTGTAAATCAACACTGATTTGCCAGTTTAGCTTCAACTTAGATTTTATTGTAGGGGATACATAAAACTGAAGCAGTACAATTTCAGTGATTAAAAACAGCAAATAACAGAGAGCATGTAAGGTTATTTACAATGGAAAATGAGAAAAGAGCTCTGTAGCAAGTAAGCAAGTAAACTGCAGGACTCACTAAATAACACAGCAACAGAACATTAACAAACAGCCACTTCTAAAATACACGTTTCACTATTAAAGCCAACAATGTCCCAGGTTGCAATGCAAAGGTCTCACATAGTAACCCAAGAATTTCCCATCAGTTCAACCACAAAGGCAAGATGTAAAAAATGTTCCAATCCAAAGGCCCAAAACATGCTCCTCCAGAATGCCCATGTGTACATCTAACTGCATCGTGATGACTTTCATTATCATCTGACCCCAAAACATGCCAAAAGTCGATGCTCTCTCACTTAGTAAGTTCAGTTACCAGTGACTGAGTACATTGCCTGGATGCCAGAAAGAAGAAACAAAGAGAGCCTGAAAGATAATCAACTAGTAAATGTAAAGAGAAAGCACTGACTGGAAAGAATCATGTAGCTGTTCAGCAAAAAGCAGTTCAAGCTCCAGCTTTGGTGCAAGACAAAGCTTCTGGTAATCTAAAGGAAAAGTAAGTAAAATGTGCTCAGAGCTGATTAAAATAAACAAAACCCTGAAAAAGTATAGCAATCAAATAAGAAAAAAGCAGGAAAAAATAGAATACGTTTTAAACAGATATTCAGATGAGATGATAAAACTGCAAAGGTCAGAGATCAAAATGAAGAAAATGCTGCCTGAGTATGAGTCTGTTTAAGAAGAGATGTTTAAAAACTGGCATAATTAGAGGACAGTGCACATAAGGAAAATCTGAGATTTTCTGCTGTATCAAAGAAACTAGAAGGAACAGATTGTATTAATTTTATGAAGGGACAAATAAGCAACTGAACTGGTATTCTACAGCGTAAACTCTTAATTTAAAGGGTAAACTGTGTGTATGCTCCAACCTGGCCATGAGGAGGTAGCCAAGACCTGTATTAGCAAAGATGCAAACCAACCAGCAGAAAGAGATGATCATGCCAAAACTGTGGCAAAAGGGCAAAGTATTAAAAGCTGCAGACAGTAAAAGTGTTTGTGGAAAATGATTATTCAATGTACACCAGGCAGAAGAGAAACAAATGTGTTCCAGCAATCAGGGAATGTCGAGAGGCAGGTGTGAGATTCAAGCTGCTGTATCCAGCTGTGTACAGAATATTTTTTCCTAGAGGATCAAAGTCATGTTTTGATGCAGAACAGGCTTAGGAGGAAATACAAAAGTTTGTCCAACAAAAAGTGAGCCATCAAGCAAAAGGTGACTCTGATCCTCATTCTTCTAATAGTAAGGCACACAGAGATACTTTGCTAGAGAAACCATTTTGATTGTTCCAAAGGAAAATGCTTGAGAGATACAGAAAAGCACAGAAGTTGAGCAGAAGAATCAGGAATAAGTTGGAATTTTACTATATTCTGGAGTTTGGAGATGGAGATAAACAGGAAGAAGACCACCAACAAGGAAAGTAGTCAACAGATGTGACACAGTAAATCATCAATCGCACTTGTGAAATAAGAAAAAGTTGAAAGAGTAGACTTTTGTTGACTTTGTTAAACTTGTGGGGAACTGAAAGGCATTTGCCTCACTTCATGTCATTAATGTTTAGAAGGACAGTTCATAATAGTGTTTCTATGAAACTTTTCATGATATAAATTGAATGTCTTATAGTAAACCATTTTAGTTGTTTTTGTATGTATTAAAGATGCTAAAGGAAACAGATGCCCCTTTCCCCTCTTTCTTTTTAGTATTGAGAAATTTAGGCATTACAATGCATTAAGAGAGAAAAGGCTAGACAAAAAGCATGTTTAAGTTAGGAGGCAGTGATCTTGGTTGTTGAGGTGGGGGTGGGGTGCAAAAGTACACAGATCGTAATATACAAAGAGCTGATATGTTTTCTCTTACTTTTGCATAAATTAATGTATGGATGAAGACCCTTAGCTTAATCTAATAACACGTTTTAAGTAGAAACAAGTAAATAAGAGAACACTGAATATATTGAAACATTTTCTGTTGGCAATAAATCTTTCTTATTGTCTTTAGAATCTTGCAGGTGAGGACTATCTTTTTTATCTGATGTTTCCATTGATGCAAGCCAATTATAGGGCAATAAAAAAGTCAAAACATTGTTTCTTAAAGATTAAAAGTTAATGTTTTCTGAAAACATGAAAGTTGTTTTTCACATCTGGGATGGGAATAAAGATAAAAAAGAACAGAATAGCATGTATCATAGCATGGATAACTTCAACTTTAGTTTAACTAAGGCATGCATTTGCTGCTGTTTATTTCAAGCAATTGTTCCTATCAGAAGTGTTGTTTCATTATTTGAAGATGTACATAGTTTTGTGTGTTTGTATTAAGCTAACAGGTTCTGGGGCTGTTCTGGGGGGTGTTCATTTTTTTGAGTTTTCATTAAAACAATTAGCCTTGAAAATGTGGCATAGGTTCCAATGTTGATGATAAGAAAAAAACTGTATAAAAGATCAACCTGCCAAACATTGGTGGGTACATGTATCACAAAAGATGGAAAAATACTTCTCATTGTAATAGTGACACTTTCTATATAGGTTCATGGGTTCATAGATTAGTACTAGGCTAACTACCCTTGCAAGCCATTTTAAGCCTAGCTAAGTATCCCATGTGAGAATTGAACCCTGCACCTTGTGCTCCTAAGGCAAACATCTTAACGATTAGGCCACCTATCTTAGAATTTGAATGGCCTCATAGGTACAGACAAAAAGGAAAAGAAAACTATATTAAGAAATTAGGGACAAAGGAAAAGATGAGTACTAATATTGCTAGAGGAGCTCCAATAGTGAGAGAGGAGGAAAAAAGATAATAATGGCAGATTTCTGGTAGTAAGGGGATACTGACAAAGGATGATGATTACACTGGTGTGTGTTTATATTCCACCTAAAACTGCTATTATGGAGCTTAAAATTTTGGGAGGAATAATCAGCTTTCAGCAGTGAATATTACTTATAGACTGAGACTGGAATTTGATTTGCAACAATAAGGAAGTATCTGGTGAAACTAGAATGGAAAATATAACAAAAGAAGAAATTTATGAAAATACTTGATATGAAAGACATGAAATCAGCAGTATGAACTCTTACATATCATTTCCTAAGGTACAATAACTGGGCTAGACTAAACAGAAAGTCTATTTCACAGGAACATGTGCATTTAGTTGAGAACTTTGACACACATCCAATAACTATTTCAGATTCATGTGCTAATAATTGTAAAGATAAAAATGCAGGATAAACAAGTAAAGATGAAACATTGGCACTTTCCCACCTACTTGTTAAAAAGAGAGGAATTAAAGAATAGGTAATGGAAATTATTTGTTTGTTATTCGCGATAAGGATCTGCAGGTGAGTCTCCACAAATAGATGGTATTCCTGTAGAAGTTTGGAAGTTTTTAAAGGGAGGGAAAGCACCAACATCCTACAAAAAAGGCTGTGATGGTTGCAATACCTAAAGACAGTAAAGACACATCAGATCCAGCCTCATACAGGCCCATTTCAATTTTAAACCATGATTATAAAGTGTTTATGTCTATAATGGCTAAAAGAATGGCACAGGTGTTACCAAAACTCATAGATATGGATCAATGTGGTTTTGTGGAAGGGAGGCAAACATTTGACAATATTAATAGAACAATGATGATCCAGAGTGAAGCAGAATGTAAGAAAATGCCACAGTTGTTAGTGAGCCTTGCTATACAGAAAGCATTCTACAGATTACAAGAATAATTAGGAAGATATGTGAGTGATCATAGGCATAAATCAAAGTGGGAGAGTTCATCTCTGATAAATTGAATGTAAACAGAGGAACTAGGCAGGGATGCCCTCTTTCCCCTTTATTTTTGCATTATATTTAGAGCTGTTGACAATGAAAATAAGGGACTCATGAATTCAAGGATATAATTGGTACAGTATTCAGGAAAAGTTTTCTTTATTTGCAGATGATATTATTTTATAACTGATAAAACCAGAGAAAGCACATCTCAGTGTTATAGAACATTCTGAGAGAATTCTGTTTTGTTGTTTTCGGGGAGGGGTATAAAATTAATGAAGATAAAACAAATGCTATAGCTGTAAACTATGTACCCCCAAATAAATCACTTCAGCAATACCCATATTTATAGGGACATGATAGAATGAGTCATTTAGGAGTATGAGTTAAAAAGGATGATATTATGGCAGTTAAAGGTATGTGGGGAGAGACTAAATAAAAGATAATGCAAAAACTAAGAAACTGGAGGTTCTTGCCTATGGATATGGATAGCAAGAATCAAGCAGAAAAATGTTTTAGTTACTTTAGTTCTATACACAGGTCAGGCTTATTTTTATCATCCTGAGGAGATGTTGTGGATAATAATTAATAAAGGGTTGACCAATTTTATCTATGAGTGGAAGAGGACAAGAGTCAAGTGGGATAAGCTGATCCTTCCAATAGAACAAGGTGGCTTATGATTTCCTGATTTGAAGGGATATTTTAGAGCTACACAGTTAAGGCTCTTATATATAACAAGAGCAGAAAGCTACAATTCAACAATTCAAAGCGGAAAGCAATGATGAAGCAGGGGGAAAATGCAAGAAAAATGGAAAGAGTGGGATTTTGGATGTTGATCCTTAAGGAGACTTAATACAGACTATTATATTCTTAAAGTAGAAGAAAGTATACTAAGAACTAAGCCAACACAGGAATGGAGGGAGGAGATTCTGCTGATCTGGATTATTGCAATTAGAGGTACAGAGAGTGCGCAAGAGGGGGCTGGAATCTACTGGAGGAAGCTGGCAAAACAACCAAGGTATTGGGAACAAATAATTAGAGAGAGAAAGGTAATGGAATGGGAAGAGGCCAATAAGACATTTTGACTGCAGATTAGAGATTGCCTTCCCTATCAGGGATTGATATAAGAGTATAGGAAAAGAAAAAGGGACAGGAGAATCCTAAGTGAAAGACCTGCACTGATTGAGTTTTTAGTTGAGTCTAGAATAGAAACTGCTGTTTAAAAAGGGATAACTAGTAAGACATATAAAATATTGCACGATAACAATATAAATTAGTCAGAGGAGGTCAGAAAAGATTGGGAAGAGATATTAGATAAGCAATTTACAAAGAAAAATGTGAGGACATCTGTATGGCTCCCAAATATGCAACAAGGTCTAAAAGATTTAGGATGTTTTGTCTGGAAGTGATTACATGGGTATATTTATACCCCAAACAGACTGCAAAGAATTTTTCCTCAGGTAGACGGCAAATGTTGGAGGTGTATTGGGGAAGAAAGTTGTACCCTGGAGAATATGCTTAAGAAATGTAATAAGTTGATAGACTTTAAAACTTCCCTGCAAAGTACTTTGTCAGGAATACTGGATGAGGAAATGAATGTAACTAAGGAAATTATTTTTTTTTAGCTGGGATACAGGATCTCAACTGCCTAGATACAGTAAGGCCTTGTTAAGGTTAATTCTGGTGGCTGCTAAAAAAGCAATTACTAGAAAATGGAACTCAAAGTCTAAACCAACAGTGCTTGAAGTAGTGAATATTGTAAAAGAGATAAAAGAAGAAGAAGCATGATCTTTAGACAAGGATAGGAGTAAATTACATAGAAAAAATGGAAATTGTGGGACCAATCGAATGCGTCTTGGTCGAACTTAAAACAACGAAAAGGCAAAATAGCAAAGCAGCTTTTAAGCGAATTCTTTCCCAGGGAAAGAATTTGCTTGGCAGCTTCCATTACTTTGCGTTTTCGGCACTGTAGTGCGATCTCGGAGTTGGTATATTTATGTACGGGGTGTTGGGGGGGGTAAAGTCCCCCACTTTATGCATTCTTTCAATTTTTTTTTTTTTTTTTTTTTTTTGGAACAGCGATTTTTTTTCCTTGGGAAAAAAAAAATCACTGTTCCGAGCATTCGAGATTGTAAGCTTTCGTTTACATGGGGTCGATTATTCATTATTCGCTTTTTTAAGTGTTAGATGATATAATATAGACTCAAATATCAGACTGCTATTGTAAGTCATTTCCTCTCTCCTAGTCAAGCTGATTTGCCATATATGTACTTTCAGTATGTTGGATACAATGTGTAATCTACTACAGACTCTTCTGTCCACTTATTACCATTTTGTGCTCTGAAGTGAACAGTTTCATGCTCGTAGTAAAGCAAAATGATGGCTTCAGCTCTTGTTTTCAATTTTTCGTTCTCAAATTTCTGCTTTATCTTGTTTAGGGTCACAAGGAAACTGGAGCCTTTGTTGCCACTGACTAGGTACACAGCAGAAGAAGTAATCCTCAACTAGGCACCAGTCCATTCCATAATATGCACACACTCATGTACATCCATGGAAATGTTAAAACACTGCCACCTCACCTCTGCCATGCCTTTGGGAATCTGGGAGAAAACTGCAGCATCTAGCTAAAATCCATGTGGATACAGGGAAGACATGCCAACTTTGCACAGAAGGTATGGCACTCCAGCCAGGAGACAACCTGGAGAACTGAGTGTTATGAGACAGCAACATGAACCACTGTGCCACCAAGTGTTATGAGACAGCAACATGAACCACAGTGCCACCGAGAGTTATGTGACAGCAACATGAAGCACTGTGCCACCGAGTGTTATGAGACGGCAACATGAACCACAGTGCCACCGAGTGTTATGAGACAAGAACTTGAACCACTGTGCCACCGAGTGTTGGAGACAGCAACATGAACCACTGTGCCACCGAGTGTTACGAGACAAGAACTTGAACCACTGTGCCACCGAGTGTTGGAGACAGCAACATGAACCACAGTGCCACCGAGTGTTACGAGACAAGAACTTGAACCACTGTGCCACCGAGTGTTGGAGACAGCAACATGAACCACTGTGCCACTGAGTGTTATGAGACAGCAACATGAACCACTGTGCCACTGAGTGCTATGAGACAGCAACATGAACCACAGTGCCACCGAGTGTTGGAGACAGCAACATGAACCACAGTGCCACCGAGTGTTACGAAACAAGAACTTGAACCACTGTGCCACCGAGTGTTGGAGACAGCAACATGAACCACTGTGCCACTGAATGTTATGAGACAGCAACATGAACCACTGTGCCACTGAGTGCTATGAGTCAGCAACATGAACCACAGTGCCACCGAGTGTTATGAGACCGCCACATGAACCACAGTGCCACCAAGTGCTAAGAGATAGCAACATGAACCACAGTGCCACCGAATGCTACAGTGCCACCCTGCTTCATTTCTTCACATGCAGAAATAGTTCCCCTAATTCTGTTATTATTTTGGGACTGAAAGGAATAGGAATATTTGTATCAGAGCATTTATCCAGTTAATAAATAAATAACTCTGAGCTAATCTGTATGCCAGTGGTTGTTTATCTGTTGCACTTTTGTACAGCCAATATTTTAATGTTGTGATTACAAAAATACAGTGAATTATGAACAGCTACTTTCAGATAACAGGTTAGAATTCAGTATTGTATATGGGAGGTTACATTCCCATCTTGAATAAATGCAGTCAAGGATTTGAACTTTAAAATAACTGTACTAGTATGGCAATGTGCTTTTATTTTCAGAACTTCAAAGCAAGGAACCAGATATCAAAGTAACAGAATACATGACCAACCAACCAACAAGCAAAAAAAGAGCCGAACTCCAAAGATAGTTTTTAGTGCTTTCGTTCGCTTTAATCAAACACGAACTTCATCAGAAAACATAAAACACACCTTAGAACCACCCATAAAATACGAAAATCAAAAATACACATGACATATATCCTTCAATAGCACATAAAGAAAAATAAATCATCACAAAAATCACAATTTCCTTAAAGACATATACACATATATTAGAAATATAAATGTATATGTATCTAAAATCTTTGTAATTTTAAAAAACATTTAATGCTTTTGGTCTCGTTGAGTAAGAGAAAGGCATATGACAGCACATATAGGTTAGCGGTATATATCTCACTTCTTAGTACAGAATTCAAAGTGCAAATGTCTATCATTATTTAATGACTGCAGTCCTCAATGATTTGTCATAAAACCACAAATTTTATGAGAGGCAGATGGAAAATGTTATGCAAAACTCTGGACAGTCTTTGAAATTCTAGACAGATGAGAGGTATGGTTACAGGACACTGATGCTAATGATGCTTACATTACATTATATTGCATTTAGCTGAATGAGACAGTAACCCTATCTAGTTTGCCTTTTTAATTTCATTTAACATTCTACCTTCCCTTCATAAAATACAACACTTCAAGTGTGCCATAATTGCATTTAACATTCTACCTTCCCTTCATAAAATACAACACTTCAAGTGTGCCACACTAAGATTTTGGTACAGAAATGACTGTCTTTATTAAATGACTAGAAAATCATGCTTTTATCAAGGTGATTGAGTTTCTGATGTCTGAATTTACATTCCATCTTTATAACAGCATGAGAGTAGTGACTGGGCTCAGCTACAATTGATAGTTCACTGTACTGGCACACACAGATTTAAAATGCTTACCTCAGGAGCCATATAACTTGGTGTGCCGCAGTATGACTTAGTCTTTTCTCCTTTTTTTATTCCTTGTTTGCATATTCCAAAATCAGCTAACTTGCAGTGACCTTCAGCATCAAGTAAGATGTTTTCTGGCTTCACGTCTCTGTAGGTAAATGTCAGTGTGCAAATGCGTTACAAGATGTTTAGACAAAAATATTGTCCTCTTTACTATGCATCACTGGAAAATGCAACAGCCTACTGGTATGAGAGTTATTTTTACAAAACCTTAACATGCATTGGGGTAGAGCAAAATGACAGGGTGGATGCAGCTTAACTTTAGTGCTCCAATTTCCGGAGGAGCAACCAGTACTCATTTTACCTTCAAGTCCATTAATTCAGTTTCCATTCATTCTTGTCTTGTTTCGGCCATAGGCTGTAAGTAGTTCAGTTTTGGAATACATTGTGAAGTGGTGTGAGTTATGGAACATGCATCTTGTAATCTGGCCTTAGATATAAATGAAAAGCTTATTAAGCCGGCAGTACTTATAAACCAAATGTTAGCTGATACTACTGAAATAAAGGCCACATCACCAAAAAAGTAGATGACAGCATTTCCTATTTTGCTGCAAAAGTCTATTCCTGAATCTACCTTTTCCCCAGCAGTAGTGTCAGTGCAAGACCTCTAATGGAAAGTACAAGAGCACCAGATAATTACTGAATGACTGCAGGCATGACTGTTAGATCTTGAAGACCACCACCATAGGAATACTTTACTGGTGGGCTTGAAGAAAGGGACAGAAGTGGATGACTCCTGCAAATTTTTGGAGTGTAACCTTTCAGTGGCAATGCAAATGCTGGGATGTTTATTGATAGTAAGTCAAAACTTAAGGAAAGACAACATCCCAAGTACCTGATCATTCAGCTGCTGAGCTTCACAGATGAGTTTTTATTTATGAGAAGAGAACCCATTTAAATTTATGGGTCAGTCAGTTAAACTGTTCTGGGACTTTTCCAGAGAGACTATACTGAAAAGGAACACATTTTCTGAGATAAGATTGTGTTATAGTAATGTTATCCCTACATTTTTTACAGACCCTACAACTTTTATAATTAAAGTGGAAGTAGAGTTTAGAGGGGGTTGCAAATATACAATCTGCCCTCCAGGCTTTACAGCCTAAATTTTCTGGTAATGATTTGCTTGGTGTCTCACTGCTTAAAGACAGTTCTAAAAGGTCTGGAAGATGTCTGGGTCTTTGGCAAACTATTAAGATGAAGAATAAGTTTGGTGAAAGGTGCAGGGTAAAGGACCCTACTGGACATTGGAAGTTTGGAGCTCTGATTTTATTTAAACACCTTTATTGAATTATCACTTGTGACATAGGCAAATTTACATTTATATAAAAGTAATCAAGCTGTAATAACAAGCTGATGTTTACAAACATTACAATTCACATATATTGCTATGTATCATATAACCTAAGCAACATTACATAAATTATTCAATTCCTGCCCTTTATTTTAAACAAGAAACCTCTTCATTAAACCATCACTTACGACATAGGCAATCATGTTTATATAAATGAAAACAAACCACACCGACACAGTCCTAGTTGGAAGCATTTTACATCACAAACCATACTGATACACTACTATTTGCAAACATTATACATCACTTATAATCCACCCAATCATTTTAAGTCAAATGTTATACAGCTCATTTAAGTCCTGTCTTTTTTTTTAACCTCATTACTCCCCTGTATGTATTGTTCCCACAATTCCCATTTTTCCCTATGTAGTTTGCTCCTACCCTTTTCTAAAGATCTCAGTTCCATTTGTTTTATCTCTGTTACTATATTCGCTATTTCTAGTATAGTTGGTTTAGATTTGATTTCCATTTTCTAGTAACTGCTTTTTTGGCAGCCACCATAATTAGACACAGCAAGGCCTTACCATGTCTAGGCAATTCCGATTCTGTATCATAGCTCAGAAAAATCATATCCCTCTTCACATCAATCTGCCCACCTGGCGTCTCCAACAGTGCATCTCACAGGGAATCCTTAAAGTCTGCCAACTCACCACACTCCCAGAAAATATCTTCCCAATTACCTCTTTCACACCACTAGCATTTGCTGTCTACCTGAGGAAAACTTCTCTGAAGTCTACCTGGGGTATGAAAATATCCATGTAACCATTTCCAAGCAAAAATCTAAAATCTTTATTTTGTTTCATATTTGGGAGACATGCACATATTCTCCCATTGTTTCTTTGTGAATTGCTTATCCAATCTCTCTTCCAATCCTTTATAACCTCCTCTGATTGATTCTTATAGCTATTGTGCAATATTTTATATGCTCTACTAATTATTCCTTTTTTAATGGCAGCTTCTGTTCTAGATTCTACTAAAAAGTCTACCAATGCTGGTCTTTTATTTAGGACCCCCCCCCCATTTATTTCTCTTTACCTCTGATATAAATCCTTGACAAGGAAGAAAATTTCTAACCTGCAGTCCAAATAAATTCTTGGCATCTTCCGATTCTATCATCTTTCCCTCTATAGTTATTTGCTCCCAATACCTTGGTTCCTTTGCCAGTTGTCTGAAATAAATTCCAGCACCCTCTTGCTATTGTCTGTATCCCTAATTGTAGTCACCTCTATCGGCAGAATCTCCTTTCTCCATTCCTGTACTGGCTTTGTTCTTAGAACACTTTCTGCTACTTTATAGATATAATATTCTGTATGATTATTGTCATTCTCCTTAAAGACCTGCATCCAAAATTCCAGTCTCTCCTCGTTTGTTCAGCTTCCCCCCTGTTTCATCATCATCCCTTTCCACTTTGAATTATAGTTTTTTTTCCTGTGCTATGTATAGGAGCCTTACCTGTGTAGCTCTGAAATACTCCTTCAAATCGGGTAATCCCAATCCACCCTGTTGTACTGGAAGAATTAGCTTATCCCACTTGCTCTTGCTGTTTTTCCTTCCCAGATAAAGTTCTTCAGCTCTTTATTAATTGCTATCCACAACTTCTCCTCTGGTTGAAAAAAATATGCCTGACCTGCGTATAAGACTAATGGGACTAAAAACATTTTGACTGCTTGTATCTTACTATCCATATCCATACAACAAAGCTTCTATTTTCTCAGTTTTTGAATTATCTTTTCTTTAGTCTCTTCCTACATATTCTTACTGTCACAACAGAATCGGTTTTAATCCATACTCCTAAATACTTCATTTTATCATGTCCCCATAAATATGGATATTGCTGAACCAATTTATATGTGGGTACGTAATTTACTGCTATTGCCTTTGCTTTAGCTTCATTAATTTTGTATCCCAAAAAGATTTGAAACTGTCTCAAAATGTTCCACAACATGAGGTATAAAATAATATCATCTGCAAATAGAGCCAGCCTTTCTTGACTATCATACCAATTGTATCCTTGAATTTCTGAGTCCCATATTTTCTTTGCCAATGGTTCTAAATATAATGCAAATAACAAAGGGGAAAGATGACATCCCTGCCTGGTTCCTCTGCTCAAGCAGAAATTATCAGAGAGGATCCCACCCACTTTAATTTTCACCTCTGATACCTCATATATCATCCTAATCAACCTTATAATTTTTTCAGGAAATGCAAATGCTTCCATTGCCCTGCTCCTGAAGTCCCAGCTTACTCTGTCAAATGCTTTTTCGGCATTAAGATCCAACAACAGTGGTATTTTCTTGCATTCTGCTTTTCTCTGGATCATCAATGTTCTGTTAATGTTGTCAAATGTTTGCCTACCCCCCACAAAACCACATTGATCCATATATCAATTTTGGAATTACTTTTGCCATTTTATTAGCCATTATAGACATGAAATCTTTATAATCATGGTTTAGTATTGAAATGAGCCTGTATGAAGCTGGATCTGATGGACCTTTACCCTCTTTAGGTATTAAGGCTACCACTGTTTTCTTCCAGGGTGTTGGCACTTCTCCTCTCTTAAAATACTGTTAAACAAAACCTTCCAGATCTGTATCAGTTTTCCCTCCTAGTTTCCAAACTTCCACAGTAATACCATCTATTCCTGGGGACTTTCCTGTAGATGGGTTATGCATCACAATTTTTATCTCATCTCCTCCTATCCTAACCATTAGTAATTGAGCCTTATCTCCCTCTAACTATGGCATATTTAATTCTTCCATAAACATTTACATTTGTATCTTTTCTTCATTTCTGTATTTCTCTGCTTTATACAGACTTTCACAGAATTTCCTAAATATGTCTAATGCCTCCACAGGATCTCTTTTTACCGTCCTTGTTATAGCCTCCCTAAGCTTGGTAACAGCCCTTTCTACTTTCTCTTGCCTGAGTCGTTGTGCTAAAAGTTTTTGTGCTCTAGTGTTATTATCAGTAAACAGTTACTTAATAGCAATCTTTCTAAACTCATGTATATTATAGAGGTACTCCCTTACTTTCTGCTTAGCATTCTGCTGTTGATCCTCTTCTTGTTCTGTGAGATTTCCCATTTTTGGCAATACTTCAAAATTTGTCAGTCCCAATAAATGATTCTTATAACTTCCTAATCATATATTCCTTTATTTCCACCATATTTTAAACTCCACCTTAATTTTATCCCATTCCCTAGTTATATTTTCAGAAGTAATTTATATCCCCTCAAATAGCTCCTGAATAATCTTCACTACCCATTCCTTAAATTTCTTTCTTTTCAACATATAAGTGGGAAACACCAGTGTCTCATTTTTATTTCATTATTCTATATTTTTATTTTAGTTATTTTTGGCGCATGATCTAAAATAGTTATTGAGTGTGTATCAAGACCTTCAATTAAATGTATGTGTTCCTATGAAATGTAAATTCTGTCTAGCCTTGCTCAGTTTTTATATCTTTGGGAATAATATGTAAATTTACCCTGAACTCCTATTACTGAATTCACATCTTCCTTGCCAAATATTTTCATACATTTCTTCAAAAATCTACCCTCCTTTGTTATACTTTGCCTTCTGGGCCCCCAGGCCCATCTTCACTGTTGAAAATCAAATTCCAGTCCCCACCTATAAATAATATTCCTTGCTGAAAACTGATTATTTCTCCCAGAATGTTCTTAAGCTCCATTATAGAAGTTTTAGGTGGAATATAAATACATTCCAGTGTAATCCTCTTCCCTTGCCAGTAGCCCCTTAGCACTACAAATCTGCCATTATTATCTTTTTTTATCCTCTTCTCTCACTGTTGGAGCTCCTCTTACAATGAATATAAGTACTCCTCTTTTCCTTTGTCCTAGATATTCCACTGAATAACCATTCTAAAAACCTTTTGTTTATCAAATACACACGTTCGGTTCTTTCCAAGTGTGTCTCCTGTAACATAGCTATTTGCACTCTACATTGTTTAATATAGTTCACTAGTCTTTCTTTTTTGTATTTAGCTGTGAGACCAATGACATTTAAAGACATTACAGAAAGGAGCATTGTATTAAAAGTTATTATTCCCATCTTTTATGTATAACACCTTTTTTTGTTAGATGTCTAGTTCCATCTTTTGTGTTACATGCATACACTGTCTGGCATGTTAAACCTTTATATAGGTATTTCTTGTCATATTTATTTGAGCCTATATCACATATTACAATTTTTTTGTTTTATTGAAAGCCCTCAAACAAAAAAACAAACAACCCCTAATACCCCCAAAACCTATTAATGTAATACTGATACACAAAAATATGTACATCTTCAAATACTGAAGTTTTATCCTCCTAATAGGAACAAATGCCCCAAACTGGCAACCACACTCACAACCTTGAGTTAACCTAAAAGAAAGGTTATCCATGCTAAGATGCATGGTGCAGCATGTGCTTCTACTAAGTGCTAACTGGTTTTAAGTTATCTTTATAGCTCTCCCAGCTGGGAAAACCCATGAATGCTTTCAGAGAATATTATTTCCTAGCCAGTTTCTTTTCTCTTTTTTTCCCCCAGCAAATCACTTTCCACCAATCTGTAACCAATTTCTCTTTATCAGATTGAATCCATGGAGAAATGAGAAGCAGACAGCTGATTTATCATTATCACATTGTCTCCAGTCAATTTCTCTTTATCAGATTGTTTCCATGGAGACATGAGGGCCAGATACAGAAGTGTTACTAAGCATATATTCATTTGCTAGAAAAAAGCCTAATAATAATAATCAATATTATTTTTCATTTGCATGCTTTTTCTAAAAACTTGTTACTAAATCAATCTAAGGTCCTTAATCCAGTCATTCCCACAGGCAAGAATGAGAAAAAGCACATTATTATTTATTTTTGTCATGCTCTATTAACCAGGCTTTTTTTACATTGCAGTACCTACATTTCTTAAAATTGAACAAGAAAAATAAAGAGAGGAAAGGAGAAAGAAAGGGGGGGACAGCAGTACCTATTTACAATCCCCATTACACTTAAAAATAACTGAGAAAACTTTACTTTATAGCATGCAAAAGAAAACCATACACCACAAAAATAGTACTATTAAGAAAAAAAGTTTTCTTTACTTATAGTTAACTTTCTCCCCTCTCTTCCCCTCCCAAAGCATTTTTATGAACATTAATGAAATGAAGTAGGGCATAAACTTTAGAGTCCCCTACAAGTCCAACGAATTCTGAAAAAAATCCAATATTTCCAGATTTTCTTGTTCTGTCATATTTAACAAATATAATTATTTCACTGTAATCCCACATTAAGTTACTGTTTTTATTACTGTTCATCTCCATCTCCCAAATCCTGTCTCTGCTTCATTTCCAACATACTCTCAAATCTTCTAGTCAACTCTCATGATCCCTTACTTCTCTCCAACATTTTCAGTTGAAAAAGGTTTCACAGGTACAGTCTCTCTGTGGTCTTTATTACCAGAAGAACAGGAAGCAGAATTTCCTTCTGTTTCACAGCTCACTTTTTGTTGGAAAACGTGTGTATTTCTACCTTAGCATGTACTTCATCAAAAAATTATTTTGTCCCTCCAGGGAAGAATGCCTTGAAGACAGCTGGTACAGTAGTCTGAATCTCACACCTGTCCATTGACAGTCCCTGAATAGTGGAATGAATTTGCTCATCTTCTGCCTGGTGTACAATGAGTATTCATTCTCCACAATCACTCTGCTGTCTCCCACTTTTAGTATTTTTCTCCTTCTGCCACAGTTTTGTCAGAATCAACTCCTTCTGCTGCTAGGATTGCATCTTTACTATTAAAGGTCTAGGTTGCTTTCTCATAGCCAGTTTGGAGCATGAATACAATGTGCCTTTTCAACTAACAACTCCTTCTGTAGAATACCAGTCCAGTTGCTTATTTGTGCTTTCATAAAATTAATGCAGTCTGTTCCTCCCAGCTTCTCTGGTATAGCTATGTGTTCTGTCCTCTAATTCTATTATTTTTTTTAAACATCTCTTCCTGAGCACTCATATTCAGCCAACCTTTTCTTCATTTCAGCCTCTGATTTTCGCAGCTTATCACCTCATCTGAATATCTGTTTAAAGCTTTTCTTCCATTTTTTCCAGCCTTTTGTTGTTTGTATTGATATATTCCATCAGTGTTTTGTTTATTTTAACCAGATCTATGTGCAGTTATCTTATATGTTCCTGTAGGTTACTAAAAGTCATGTCTGGAGGTTCAATTGCTTTTTGCTGAACAGCTGCAGAGCTTTCCCCAGTCAGTGTTTCTTTCTCACTTTTTGTATCTGATTTTTTCCAGGTGCTCCGTATTTCTTTTTTCATAGCATCCAGGCAGTACACTTACTATCGAGTTGCTGAAATTTACCCATAAACTCAAAAGTCTACTGGCCTTCTCTGTTAAGTTTCTGTTTTCACACCTGGAGAGCTAGAGTTAAGCTGTTACTCAATGTACAGCCATCTTGGAAGTCCCTTTTGGAGCCCTGATTATAACCAAATCTGCCAATCCTCCACCTAGTTCCAGTATAGTGCATATACTTCCTAAAGAGGTTAGTATCCCAAATTCAATTCCTCATAATGGCCCACAGCAATGGTTGTTTGTAGTGTATATGCCTAATGAAGTCAACATCTTGATGAAGATGAAGGATACAAGACTGGGCACTGCAAACAAGAAGGATGCAGAAGTCAATGTGAAATCATCCAAAGAGCCTATATCTAGGCAAAAGCATGTTCAGTTCTTTTTCAACCCAATGAAGAGGGATATTATGAGATCCCAACTGGTGAGTAAACCTAAAAGTAAGTCTGTAAGGAGAATGCATGACTGAATGTTGTGGTCTACTTTTTCATTCAAACCAGTTCATTGGGGGACTAAGGCCCTGGCACCAAGCAAACAGTAAGTAGTAGTTTAAGGGGTCAGCACTGAATGCAATTAGGCAGCAGGTCTACCTGTAATTGACTTTGATAACCGTATTTAGTGCTTTTACACTATTAACCTGGGATGGAGATGTATGAGGTAATTTATCACTGGGTAACCATTTGAAATGTCAGTACCTGCTAGAGTGAGTCCCAAAACACAGAGACTGAATGTCTGAAAAAACAGCCATACATATACTAAGTCTGAGATGACCATTTTATTTATTATTTATTTGACATTTGTTAACCGAGTTAGTCCAACTGGGCCTTTTTCAGCAGAGACCCAAGAAGAAAAGCTCCACAGATAAATACAAAAACAAAACATCATACAATATGAACATACAAGTGTCTATGCACAGGAGAAACAGAATACAACTTATAACGGAACATGTTAGAATATAAGAGTAATACTGAGGATTTAAACAGCCATGGTACATATTAAGTATATACAATATAATATAAAAAGTTAGATTCTATCTAACAATTATCATCAGAGAGAAATTCAAGTTTGGTGGAATATCGTAAAGACCTTAAATGAGTAGTTGTGATAAAGTGTGAGAGCTGAGAGGGGAAGTGGATGAGGAGAGGGAGTGGTATAGGTGGGAGTGGGACAAGGACAGGTCCAGGAATTAGTAAATAAGTCCTTTGGAAGTTTTTTGAAGTTAAGGAAGTTGCTGTTTGTTCTTAGAGAAAGGGGAAGTCTGTTCCAGGCATTGGCAATGGAGTGGCTTATAAAAGTTTGCCAGTATTTTTATTGGGTTTGTAGATGTCTAAGAGGTGTAGGTCTGTGCTGCATAGGTTGCACTTAGGAGAGTAGGGAGTGATGAGGTCCGTGAGGGCAGGGCAATGAGAGGATTGATTTAAGATAGTGTGTGTGAGGTGGAGTTGGGGAAGAAGGAGTTGGTTATGGAGCTCAAGCCATTGTAGATTTTTTAAAGCTATGCATTTCTCAGAGTATTATCTTTTCTCCAAGGTATGGTAATCGTGGAATTAGTATATATATATATATATATGTATGTGTGTGTATATATATATATATATATATATATATATATATATATATATATATATATATATATATATATATATAATTTCAGGGGGTATAGAGGGCTTCTCCTATAGTTTCGATTTTTTTTTTGAGTATCTGCACTCGGCATTTGGAGTATTAATATTTCTTTAGGGAGCCTCATTGTTGTCTGTTACTAGGCTTAATATTATTTTTATTTTTAGTAATAATTAATCTAACAGTAGTTTCAATATGATTTTGTTAAAGACTTTGTCTTTAAATATTAGAGGGTTAAGTTTTAGGTTTAAGCACAATACAATGCATAATTTTTATATAAGCAGAAATGTGATATAACTCTCTTACTGTAATTCAAGGTGGCATAAAATCACAGTAGATGCCTAAAGATTCTTCTTGGAGGTCCCATGCCTACAAGTGTGACATTTTCTAGAATACTGGTAGCAGTTTTTATTAATCAGCTCCTGCATGGAAGGTGTTAGAGAGACAGAAAGAATCAGAGGATAGATGGACTTTAGTAAAAGATTTACCTTAGAAGGAAGTTTACATTTAGACTCCATTTATGACCCCAGTCAGGATGCACCAGGATTCTTTGTCACGTTTTTCACAGAAATGAGTGAAGTTAATATGGAGATACATCAGTAATTGTTGGCAGGGTCTTTAATCTAATGTTAAATCCAGAAACTGATAGATTTAATGCTCTAACCCTTTAATGGAGAAACATGTAAAGGCACATAAGGTTATATAACAAAACATGTTTTTACAAGACTGATCATACTCTTGGAAGTGCTAAATCAAGACTGTCCTGGATTTATTTTTCATTCTCCCTCATCTGGGGCAAGTAGTAGACTGGACTATTTGTTGATTTTCAAATGTTTTTTAGGTAATTTTCATGAATAAGACTATCAGGCTTGCCATTTCAATGATCATGAAGGCATTTTGTTTTTAAGGGGAAGAAGGGGGCTTAAGGCAACCAAACTGTAGAGACTAGATCTGTTGGTTTTGCAGAATATTCAGACTATGAATTTTATTATACAAAAGGTGAATAATTATATAAATGGGAACCCTGTAAATTCCATTTCCATTTTTGTGTAGTGGGAATTGTTCAAATTCGTTATGCAGGATATTTGTTCTGTGGGTAAAGTCCACCTACTGAGAATCTCAGATCGTTCAATACAAGATTTGATGCCACAGTTCAAAGAATCAGTGGCAAGGGCCCAAAGAACAGAGTTATAATACAGGAAATTACATTTGTTGTAGTGGGATAAAATAGCAGCTGTTAAGATGATGGTCTATCCATATTTATGCTATGTATAGTCATAGGATCAGAGGAAGTTACTAGGCTAATGGCCCTACCCTTACAAGCCTAGCCAAGTTCTACCCTTATTTCCATGATCAGCACCTATTGCCCCTGTCCAAGCGGGACACAGGTGGAACCCCCAGGTGAATTTACGGTTACCCATCTAATCACCCAGATTGCATTTGAAGAGGGCCAATGAGGTGTTCTGTTTGGCATGAAGTGGGAGTCTCTTCCAAAGGTGTGGTAACCTCTGGGAGACAAATCTCTCCCTCCAGCAAGTTCTGTTAATGTCACATACTAGGTTAAGGTCTTTAGAGTGAGCAACCCATGTACCATTTGACTTGCGGATATGCAGCATTTCCAATAAAGTAGGGTCAGAGATTGCCTTATATGCAAGGCAGAAATCAGCTCTGAGTAATCTGTATGAAACAGTACAAGGTGATAATGATTTCAGATGATCTACATAGGACAGATACTGAAGACCTTGAATTTTCCTTGTGAGGAACCTTTGTGGTCTCTCCAATTGCTGCAGGTGCTTGGAAAGGTACATACCAAAAGGGGCATTATACTCAGTTATTGGCCTGATGAGGGAAAAGTACACGGAGGTTATAACTTCTTTTTTCTGGAGGTAATGCCCTTACTTATGAGATGAGCAATGTAGAATGTCCTTCTTACCACTGTGGAACCATGGTGATCAAAGGTAAGGTTGCTGTGAACCTGTGTGCCAAGGCCACTCGCTAATGAGTGTGTACTTAGGGTGTTGCTCTTGATATGGTAGTTAGCAAGAACATAGCTCTTACTGAAAGGGATGATAATACATTTTTTTGCATTGAGTTTAAGGCCATGACTTTGGCACCAATCATTTGTTTGTGTAAGACCCTCTTGCAGGATGTTGACATCATTTGGAGATCATCAGCAAACTTTGTCAGCCAGAAACCTTTAGTTTTTGCTTGTACTTCAGAGAAATAGATTCCAAACAGTAGAGGTCCCAGGACTGATCTCTGGTTATAGGTCTGCTGTTGAAGGTGGATTCCAATCGGTGAGTCGTTAGTGACCCATCTAACGATATAAGGATCCGATACCTAGCTGGGTGAGTTTGTCAATAATGCCTGAGTGGGGATAGCATCAAAAGCCTTGGCTAAGTTTAAGTAGGCTGTATGCACAGATTTCCCCTCATCCAGGGCCTTGGCGACTGTCTCAAAGAAGTTCACCAGGTTTGAGGCATGATCTCCCTTTGACAAATCCAAACAGAGTGAGGTCAAGTGTTTGGAGATTACCTATATCTTTGTTGATAGGGTCCATGATGATTCACTCACTTGCAGATGCTAGTCAGGCTAATAGATCTGTAGTTGCTGGGGTCATTGGAATCTCCACCTTTGTGCAATGAAACAACAGTGGCCATTTTCCATTCAGTTGGGACAAAGCTGGTGCTAAAACTATGACTGAAAAGAGTACCCAATGGTGTTGCTAATTCTTGTTGGAGCCCATGTAGGATGCAGCCTAGGATGTTATCATGTCCCATATATGCTGTGTTTTTTGCCTTAGAGAGGGTGTTTATGACCTGCTCTTTAGAGATACAAAGTAGGGGACAGGGGGTAGGGATGTCATGGGGTACATGTGGCAGGGACAGGGGAGTAAAGTTTTCACAGAACCTGTTGGCCAACAGGTTAGCTCAGTATATGTGGCATCATTAACTACCAGTTCTGCACAAATCTGGACCTTTCCTTTTGTTACGTATGTAACGAAACAACGCCTTATGCTTGTCCTTAGTTGAGGAAGCTAATTTGGATTCATAGTTTTCTTTGGAGGACTTCACAAGTAGTTTTACTTGCTTGTTTAAGCTGAGGAGGGAGTGTTTCCAGTTTAGGGCTTGCTTCCTCTTACTCTTAGACAACAATTTCTTCCTCTTATTGTAACACCTGTTAATGGCAGTTGTCCACCAGGCAGGTTTGCTCTTGAGGAGATTGTTTTGGTCCTATCAGATACAGTGGAGTCAATGCAGTTATACAGGTGTTTGAATAAAGCATTAGTGTAGAACTCTGCATAGTTTCCAGTTCCATCTGAGGGGGGAGGTGCAGTGAAGCTATTTATACCATCCAATAAGACGCCATAATTTTCTTTGGAGAAGTTTTTTAGTTTAGCTGTTGCTGGGGGGGGGGGGGGGGGGGCAGTTGTGATAGTTGCTTCAAATGAGACTAATATGTGGTCATATCTCTCCAGAGAAAACCACACAGTGAGGAGTGCTACAGTGGTTCCCCATATTGGTAAGCACCAGATCCAGGATATTGGTAACCCTAGTGGGGGTGTCAACCAGCTGGTCCGGGGCATTGAAGTTAACAAAGTCGAGGAACCTTTGGGTAAGTGAGTATTTAGAGATGTTATGATACCCCTAATAACAAGTGGTTAGTAAAGATTAAGGAAATCAAAAGGATTTTTTACAGGGTGGGGGGATTCCAAAATGTTCTTTGTTTATTCCTAACAAACATGGAGAAGCAAGCCTTGCTGATTTAAGTATAAAGGTCATGATCTTCACTCTGTATTAGTATGTTGTATTACCTCTTGATTTTAACAAAGTATGGGCTATTTAGAAGTGGGGATCTTGGCAGCATGGAATGGTTCAAAAAACACTCCTGAAGAATATAAAAGGATGATTGTTAGTGTCACAAGGCTAAGAAACATGTTTTAGTTGCATTCTAGACATTGTATTTGAAGTCTGGAGTGTTATTTTTGGAGACACCCTGAGCTAAAAGTAGGGAATGACAAGCTTTAGTGAGCAGTCCCTGAATGTAGTATATCAGAAGAGGTAAATCATTTAAGGAGCGGTGATGCTGAGGCTGTACAAATGATAGTTTGTATAAGGAACTACTGTAGCATGATACTATTGTTAAGTCTTTGCTACAGTTTAACAAGTGTTTTAAGAGGGTTTCAAACAACTATTAATAAAATAACATCACTCTGCTAAACCTGAGATGATCTGTTGCCCAAGAAAGAGGTATTATAGCACATATATCCATTATTAATTTTGTGGTGGGTGCTAAATGGGTGGCATTGGCCAAGGTCCCAAATAACTTTGCTATAGCGCTGGTTAGCAGGGATGTTTGAACATACTATAAAACATGTACAGCAAGTTTAGAATTTACTGTTTTAGAGGTGGAATTCAATTTTACTTTCTGTTGTTTTGAGGCTAGTTGTTTCAGGTCTCAGATTTGTGACAGAGAACCTTGTAAATAACTATACACACATTTTTCTGTTTGCTAAGGTCATTTGGGCTGAACCATCTATACAAACATGAAACTGTTTAAGATCTCATCTAACGGCATCACAATAAATAACTGATTAAGCCTCCTAACAACACAGATATCTGTCAACATACCCTGCATATGATCATGATAGCACCAAGGATTACTAAAACACATAAGTATTGACTATTGGAAGGTGTATTATTCAGTAAGAGTGGGAAGCATAAAGATCTTTTTTTTTAATAGGTAACCCCCCACTAGTATACTGGAATCATCTCGGACAAATAAACAAGATTTTTAGTCTGCAGTAGATAAAGCACATCCCTGATGATGGGAAAATAAAGAGAACAATGGCTCAGGCAGGCCAACAGGCAGCTATCATGGGCACACGTTTTTGTAGGGGACAGAACCAGTACCTCAGAAGAGTTGCCAGTCAGATGCAAGTGCCGTAATAATGGCAATTATTTATGCAGCCATGGCCAAGGGTAGTTGCTAAGCAATTGAAAAGACTTGGACTCAGACCAGCCCAAATCGCTGACTGTTTGGACTCAGACCAGCCCAAATCGCTGACTGTTATTTTTTAAATGAAAACTTAACTTACCTGTGCAGGATACCATGACTGTGAAGGAATATTATTGCTGAGGCCACTTCTGCAGAATAAAAGCAAGTCCGGGCTTCATCAAAATTATTTGACTGTGAAAGATGAAACCACAGAGTTTCTCCTTTTATGTATTCCATAACAAAAATTACATTTTTCTGTGGTTAGTGGGTAGAAAAAAGAAAAATGTGTTTATTTGATTTCTTTCACAGTTAACAAAATACTGTTTTGCTTAGGCTTTCATTAGAAATGTACAAGGAAGCATTGTGAATAGCAAAGGTGTATACACAAAAACAGACTTTTAAATTAAAAATAACCCCCCCCCCTCAATTCAGATAAAAAAAATTAGTAATTTTAATTCGGTTGACTTTATATGCAAATGGCATACTACTTCCTAAATCTGGTAACAGCAAGCAATGTATCCAAAGAGGAACTCTGCAGTCTTTGTAACTGCCTGCAGGGAATTAAACTAATACTAAACACTAATAGAACAGCATCCCTTGTTTTTTTATGCATCCCTTTTACCTCTCTGCTTGCTGAACATCAATCCTCCTCCCATGTTTCTCCAGCCCTTTCATTCTCTTTTATTGGGTATCCCCAGCACAGGGGTGAGAGCAGACCAGAGACGCATTTATTCAAGCAGTCAAGTAGATGGTTCCTGCCTTCACAGCCTCCTGGCAATGATAGCTTTCCTATTAAGGCTTTAACCCCACCCCTGGTGGTTGACATAAGCAATTGCATCATCGTGGAGCATCTTATATTCTTCCCATATGCTATGAGCGTCACCTACTTGTAAGTATAAAACCACATCATGGCCCTTGTCATTTTGATGCAACGCATACCTCAATTAGTCAGCTGAAACCACCACTTCCTCACACACAGGATGGATGAGCTGACATCTTCTACTCACTCTAATCCCCCCTCCATCTGGCTCTTCTGCTACTAAAGCTGCTACTCAAACCCACATCATCTGGGTTGTAGTCAGTGTTTTTCTGCTCCATGCCACAGAGCTTGGGAAGGATCATGGTTTTCATTATGCATCATAGACTGAAATGCAGCACTGGATTGCAAGTATTCAACCTCTACTATATTTCCATAGCCCACATCCAGATGCATAAATACCTTGGGAGGTTGGTTACAGGCACCAATATACTCAAACAGCTTAGACTGTGTTATAAACTTATGTCGTGCTGATGATGTCGTAACAAGACTGAAACATACACATCCACAGCTAGTGGGGTTTGGCTTTATTGGACTGAATTTATCTATGAATCGACTTAAAAAGAAATAAGTCATGGGCATTCAGAACTGCCATGCAGCTGAAATACCTGGCGTTCTTAAGGGGTCATTTGCATATATCTCATATTCCCCTTTTACAGGACGTTTCAAGGAATCATACAGTGCAATCTCTAGCTTGGCTAGATTTTCTTGTTGTTTTTTTCCAGTTGGATTGGCTGTGTGTCCTGTTTACTCTTTTATATTGTGACACCTGTAAAGGAGAAGACCAAAGGCCAAAGCCCAACAGCACTTCACTTAGGTTCATAGGTAGGTACTAGGCTATTGGCCCTGGGGCCTATATAAGCCTAGCCAAAAAGGTTCCCTGACTTTCACCACCCAAGAAACTTATCATAAGGTTACTTGTAACTAGGAGGGATTGCTTTAGGCTCTCTGTGATGGTTTAAAGAACTTCACAATGATGCCTAATCCATGTCATAAAGTATAAAAAATGTGACCGTCCCATCACACTATATTCCTTTACAGTCCCACATCATTCTGGCATAATACTATCAGACTATTGTATTTCCAAAGTCCTTTCAGCCTAATTTTTATCAGATATGCTCCACTGGAAGAAGTAGCTATGCAGCTCAGCATATTTTGCCAAATCTCCTCTTCCTGCTACTCCTGCCAACACCTCATCTCACGCCACACTAGTCCTCTCAAAGATAACCACTCCTTTCACTGCTGAACTTGTTTCCTCCACCTTGTTCCCAGAATAAGCTTGCAAAATATAAGCAACCATCTCTGTCAATATATGGACTCCCTCCTGTGTAGCAGATGCCATGTATCCAATAATTATCCTCATCCAGTGTTCTACCAGTATTCGTACATACCTCTACTTTGGAAATAGCCATAGTTGTCCTCCTTGATAAAGGCGGCTAGCTTTAATGTCCTGCCTAATTTCTACCCTATCACACTTCCTTCACTTTTGAAAATAAGCTTTATGGAAAGTGCATGCATTGAAGCCTCTACAGCACCTTACATCCATTAGTATTTTTTCCATTTCCCAATAAGGTTTCCAACCTGAGGTTCGAACAGGGCTAACACTCCTAAACCTTGTGAAGTACCTAAGAGAAAAATTAAACCAGTGTGAATCTCTTTGTATAGTTATTCTTGATCAGTATAAACCATATATCTTTCTGTAATGATTTTCCATATATGACCTCTCCCAGTTGTCTCCCAGTTGGGTCTCTGTTTATTTTGATGGCAGATCACGTGTTTCTTACTGGAATGATACCATCTTACCATGGAAGTGAGCTGGGCAAATCAGACAGTAATGCAAGGGAAAAAGCAACATTTCTCAACTTGTTTTCAAGACTGCCAAGATATAAGTAAAGTATTATAGAACATTTACTATGCACCCTGTGTCAAAAATGGTGCCTTTGGTTACTATATGACTCCAAGTGAGACACTTATCCATGCTGCGCTCCCAGGTCCCCCCTGAAAAAAATCACTTATGTTTAGTGAGCATATGTAGTTAGCAAATAATTTACATAACTGATATCTATCTATCGATCTATCGATCTATCTTTCTTTCTTTCTACCCATCCGTTATTTATTCTATCTGACTATCTACCCAGCTATCTCTCCATCCATCTATCTGACATTAGACTTAGTGGGATACGTGATATACTGGCATTTTTGAATAAGATGCGGCACTATATGAGACTGGAAGAAGAAAACATATATGGGGAGTGGCTGAGGTGGAAGTAAAACGTATGCACAGAATTTCTAGTAGCCATTTCTGTAAAAAAAATCAAAATACTGATGCAAAAATAAGATGAGGTTCATACCCTTTCACAGAATTACAATTAAACCAAGTAATCAATTCATTTAAAAAAGACAAAAATTAAATAATTCTGTGAGCATACCTGTGTTATAAAAGAGCAAATAAGTTGAGCAAGGAATGGGTGTTTCCTTCCTAACTTTAAGACTTTCCTCTCAGTCAATATATAGCTTCCATAATCTTCTTTTACAATAAATTCTTTACTTATGAATTTAACAGCATACTGTTCTTTTGAGGATTCCAGTTCAGCAAGTAAAACCTAAAATGCAAACACAGAAAAATCTGTTAGCATGGTGTGGTACACCATGTCGCAGTATTAAACCGTATGTCTCTGTAGTTACCTCTGCAGTGCATTATAAGGCCTCATGGGGCATCATTATGTGTACTGCTATTTAAATTTCAAAATTCTTTGAGCCTTCAATACAGTCATCAGTTGAAGGTCACTACTGATTTCCACTGTCAGTCATATCTTGACATTTCCCTGTATGTAAAAGGCTTTTAAAAATAGTAAATACTTATACCGTTTTTAAAAGTCACTGCTGTTGCTCTTTTTGACAAATGCTACATTATAACTCAGCATGATTTTTATTGTTTAGAGGTAGGGGAGTGGCTGAGTAGTACAGTCAGAAAAGAATTGTAGTATAAACAAGATCATGGACATGGTGCCCCATGAGATGCATGGCTAGGCTTAAAAAGGCCCCCTGGGGTTGTTAACCTAGTATTTACCCATAAACCTAGTAACAAAGGATATCTAGTTAGATAGGCAAGAAGAATGAGTGAGACATCCACATAATGTGGCCTCTTACAGATATCTGTTGTTCAGCTGTTCTTGTATCGTTGCCTGCACTGAAGCAAACTGAACAAAATTCGGCTATACCTTATTTATGACATTAATTAAACAAGACCAAATGTGCTGCTCTACTCTTCATAGAACTTGCAGATGGGGTAGGGTAATGGATGCTCTAATACTACAAAAAAGCAGTTTTATTACAACAGATATTACATATCTTGGTAATATCTGCTTTTGAAAATAATTTCAGGGCATCTCACTTGTAGCAGTTACACAAAGATAGTACTGTGGTTAATGTGTACAATACCAAGGGGACATAAGGAAAGCCAAAATGTACCATGCTAATAATGGACATGGAATATCCTGGTAAAATCCAGTCTTCGAGAAAATTGCAGCATATTTTAATTTTGCAAACTCATGCAGTCATGATAGTGTACCTACAGATGGACATTGCAATACTGAAATGATATTATTATATACTGACATAACATACATCTGATTGCATCCTCTTATTAAATATTAAAAGAATACCCTGCCCACAAATCTGTACTTTGTAGTAGTGGAGGGACCTTTGTGAACGAGTGAAATATTGGCTTTTGTTATCTGGAACCCTCTGATGCTTGTTGGGACATCCATTGGTGAACTGTTGTGGAAATAAAGGCCAGAAGACAGTGGGGTTGAGTGCCAGCTGAATGGTCTTTGACTTAGTATCTTTTTTTTAGTTAATGAATGAAAATTAAATAATATAAATAAATTCTTGTGTGTGCTAGATATAGCTAAGTTAAATAATATAACTAAATTATATGGGATAGCTATGGCCTAAATTAAATAATATGATTAAATTTCATGGGATGTTTATGAACTAAATTAAGCATTATGGTTAAATGTTATGTGATACTTAAATGTTGGATGTTGCTTATTCACTTTAATTAGTTTGACAATCTATTTAATTTGCATGAGTTTTCTGATTATGTACTGAGCCAGAAATAATAATGTTAATAAACAATTCCTGCAAACATACTCCATTATTTTTTATTTGTATGTTTGTAATAGTAATGTCTTTCGGCTTTTCCTGGTTAGGGGTCACCACAGCAGAACTCCGGTCTGCTAATGATTGGCAGTGGATTTTTACGGTGCCGAGTTACCAGCTCAACGTATACTATGTATATTTAATCTGCTTTGTGTCTAGGGTGTGCCTGAAAAAATTCCATAACTGTATTTGCACACTTTAGGACATCTTTGCCTGTGTAGGCCATCTTTTATGTGGTTCTGTCTTCTGCAAGAGATAGTACAAACTAATGAAACCTTCTTGCTTTTTTTTTTCTTTTATGACCCAAGTTCCTGTCTTAAGAGAACAAATGCTCACAGAATGTGAACCATGGAACACAAGAAGTCAAAATTCTGCTGTAGTCACTGTTAGAATGCAGTTCTGCCTACATTCTAATAACAAACTATTTTTCACATCTTGGAATTCAGAAATTTAAGTCCTTGGGTAGAAAGAAAGGAATAATAAGGAAAAGGTAAATGAAGGATTTAAACCACCCATCAAAAAACTACTGTATTAAAAATGCATGTAAAACTAGATGTTTCTGATTAATGTGTATAGAAAAAAATTAGGCATCTGGACAAAAGGGCAATGGCTAAAGTACTCAGATATCTGCACATTACCAAAATGTTTTCACCTTTGATGTCTCAGTAACGCAGTTTTGCTCAAACCATTGGCTTCTATTTGCACCACCTTTTCAATCTGTTAAATGGCATCAGTGACACAAGACAAACAACTTGTCTGTCAGTGGAAGAGACTATTCAGTAGTTGTGGGATCCTCCTCCTGTACTAGATGACTCAGGAATATTCTTAACCGTGGGGTTTTGTCATCAAGAATGGGAAGGTGGCTAATGCACCTGCATGGCACACACAGACTTTTTTGGCTTTGTCCATCTTATGACAAAAAAAGTGGTTCTAAAGTCGCTGCCAACCTATTATTTAGAATCGTTACACTTAACCTGAATGCAAATGCAAAAACAGAACCATAGTCATTCACAAGCACAACACTCACATGAATCCTGCAGGCTGCCACAGTGGTACTATAAATGTTATATGGTCTTTATTATTTATATGTTAATGAGGAAGAGCTGAGCTTATGATGATTCACCTAACCAGGTGTGCTATTTGTTAGATAAGCCCAGTGGCCTTGGTCATGGTAACCTATGTAAGTTTATCAGTGAGGTAAATAAGTCACACTACTACTGTGTTAATCCATAGTCATACATGAGAAGAACATAAGGAAGTACTGTGTTAAGAATTACATACTCTCCCATAGTTGCCTTTTCCTAATTCTGCAATAAATCTCAAGTCTTCCTGGGCAATTTTCTTTCTCTGGAGTTTTTCAGCTTTTTTACTTTCATAGTTGTTTTCCCTTTCTTCTTCAGATTTCTGCTGCTGATATGGCAATAATGTTCTATTTCTGTGGACCTCTTCAGGTTCACAGCTTTCACTGGTATCACTATTTTTAACACATTGGTGGGATAAAACTGTTCTGTTTATCAGAAACTCTTTTGCTTCATCTTTTGCTTCATCTTTTAGGCTTTTATGAGCATCATTGTTAACACGTTCACGTGATGAGTTTTTTCTCTCTGTCAGGAGTTCATCCTTTTCTTTTTTCAGACTTGGTTGTTTAGTACGCTGATGTGGTGAGACTGCTACTGAAGACTCTTTGCCTTTAAACTCTTTCCTGTTTTTGTGTTCTTTTGCTTCTGTAGGGAAAACACAAATATAAAACATGGAAGCACCTTAGGGAATTTACTTGCACTAACCATCTACTTTATTTAATGATGATAAGACTATAATCAATTACTACTGATTTATATCCAGTTATTTTACTAAACAGAAGTTCATTGATAAAAGGATAATTCATCTGAGTAGCGTATACTGACAAAGTATGGGCCGTGTGATGGCAAGTTACATATTAATACATTTCAAGCAAAATTGGGATTGTTTATGAAATAGTGCTACAAGGCTTGTTTTAAGAGGAATACCTAAAGTCTTAAGATATTGTCACAACACCTAAGCATCTAAATTTTGCAGCTGAACACAGCAGTAATAAAAGTTTGGCCAAACTGTTAGTTATATAAAGCTGATTCTCAGCATTGCAGTATCATTACTGAAGACATCAATCATTTCGGTATAGAATGGAACTACAGTTTACAACAAAAGTCCAATGGCACAGAAAACCTGGGTTTGGCACATTGCAGGTGGTAGCTCCTTCAGCCACTGAAAACATAACTAAATACACAAACCAGTAATACAATGCTGCTTACTTCAGTCCAGCAGTATACATATAACAGCAAAAATCAAGCCATAAAATTAAATTACTGACACCTGAAGAATGAAGAGTTCCTGAGTTATGAGTTTCATTTAAGTTCATTGTATAATAAAAGCCAGTAACCGATGTTATTTTTTATGCAAGCAGTGGCAATCTTGAGAAGCTGATTTGATTTTAGAGTCACTGCTAGAATTATAGAAAGCGATCCTTTCCTAATTGCTTAAAAATTAAAATAAAATCTGAAAAATATGCATGGGTAAAGACAGGAAATGGAAGCAGTGCATTATCTGTCCTCTACATGTTCCTTAGAAAGTGGCATACTGTCTGGATTTTCATAGAATGCACAGATTTTTGCTTCATATCTTTGGTTTGTTTCTCATAAAATGTGTGTGTTTTTTTTCTGGCAAATCATTGAGTATTGACGTCACTAAATAATGCCACTTATTTTAGTTTCAGTCTTCATTTCCTTCAGAAAATGCATGTTGATGCAAAACCCATTATTCTAGCCACTTTAAGTTTATATGGGTAATATTTTTGGCTTTGTCCAGATTTCTTGTGCATTGAGGTTGAGAGATGTGATAAGTGGAAAGCTAGAGTTCCTGCAGTTTGAGGGTACACATTCCTAGACGTCTCCCGTTTGTGCTCCTAGTTTTTAATTTCACTAAGCTAGCCAGTACAGGATTTGTTCCATCCAAGTACACGTAAAAGCATTAAAGATTTTAACACTATTTTGTTTGGTAGAAAACTATTCCTGTACTTCTATACTCTTTCAAAGAAAAAAAAAACATTTTCTAATGTCCCTGTTTAACCTCTCTGCTAGCCATTTTGGTAATCATTTAAAATGCTGGGACCTGCTAGACAGAGTCCCAAAACAAGGAAACTAAATGGCCGAAAGATTGGACTTAAATATACTAAGTCTGAAATGCCACTTCTCAGAATAGTCCTTGGTATGGAGCTCTCAGAGTTGGTATATGTAACTTCAGGTGGTGTGGGAGGTTGCGGGGGAGCAAAAAGAATTTTTAAGAAGAAGAGCGATTTTTGAGATTAGCTCTTCTCCTGTTTCCAGTCTTTTTTTTATGACTTGTCAGCATGGGAGCCATTAATTTTTACTCATGAAAATATAACCACAATCTAGCACTTAAAACAGTTCCACGCACATTGTAGACTGTAGATGAAGCAAGTTTATGCATGTCTGCTTTGTTCTTCATATTGTCATCTTAGCATCAATGTTTTTTTTATTTTGTGCTATGACATATTCAGACTATGGCTATCCTGTCTGAAGTGAAAACATTATTATTAATAGACACATACTTTCACTTGTGACCTTACTGTATATCTGATTATAACCTACAGAGAAAGAACTTAAGAAATTATTCCTGTCACAGGCTTTATGCTGTGTATTGTGGTATCCTTTTCATGTAGCTATATGCTATGATAGACACACCTAATTTGTTTGTGAAAATTAAGGAGGATAATATAAGGGTCTCACTTTCAGCAAAAACAATATATAAAACAGTTGCCTTCTATTGTTAAGTTACCTTAGCTTACACGTTCGATATAATTAGTGACACTTTTAAAGAACTTGTGGAATAATGAAGTAAAAGAAGTAAAATAATTACTTAAAATCATCCCTTAAAAATGCCCTCCAAACTCAGAAATGTAATGAATAAACCTGTAGCTGTCTTGTACAATGTGCCAAAAGAGCATAATTACATCATTGTTGGCACAAGAGCTAATTAGGGACAATGAGAACATCTGAAGAATTGTATATCTATTTGGTAACTACCAACCTGTTAAATTAACAGTCTGGCAAAAAAGAAATGTAGGTTTATCACAAATCTTATTGTAGATCCATATGTATGTATACCTTTAAAAACTACAATCCACTCTGCTACAGGCCCCATGAGGAGCTCAGTGTCTCTCCAACCTAACACCACTCTTAGGTTCATAGGTTCATACTAGGCTATCTGCCCTAGGGCATTTATAAGCCTAGCCAGAGTGTGTTTGGCTTTCGCCACCCATTTTAAATTAATTTTGCTATGCCCTTTTTCGAGGTTAGTATACTGTGCCTCTGTCTAACAGTGACACAGAAGTGATACCCGGGGTAAACCTACGATCTCCCATCCACTCATCAAGATTCCTCTTGAAGAGAGTCAATGAGGGACTCTGCCTAACCTGGACTGGGATTTTATTCCAGAGTAAAAGGAGCCTCTGGGTTATGAATCTGTCCCTCCAGCATGTCCTATTTATTTCAGTGCTAAGGTTCAAGTCTCTCGAGCACGTAGCTTGATGGGATTTGGATTTTTTGAGGTGCAGCATGTCCATTAATTCTGGGTTGGACATGGCTTTATATGTCAGGCACAGATTGCCTCTGAGCAGGCGGTATGCCACTGAGTAGAGCTGGAGGTTCTTTAACCGGGCAGCATATGGCATCTGTTTGAGCCCTTTGATCCTCTTGGTGAGGTACTTTTGGGGTTTTTCCAGTTGCTACAGGTGTCTGGTAAGGTACATCCCAAAAGGGGCATTGTACTCAATTATGGGCCTGGTGAGGGATGAGTAAAGAGGCACAATGACCTCCCCTGATCTAGATGTGAATCCCTTCATGATTAGGTGAGCTATATAAAATGTTTTTCTAACCACTTTGGCCACGTGGATGTCAAATGAGAGATTGCTATCAACTTGGGTCCCCAGGTCCCTAATTACTTCTTCTGTACTTAATGGATTACCACCTATGTGGTAATTTGTGGGCACTTTGTTTTTGCCAAAGGGGATGACTATACACTTTTTGGCGTTTAGCTTGAGGCCATGGCTTTGGCACCAGTTGTCTGTTTCTATGAGGCCATTTTGGAGGATGCTTGTGTTGGCTGGAGAGTCGATTATGGCACCCAGTTTACAGTCATCTGCGAACTTGGTCAGCCACAGTTCTTCCGTGTTGGCCTGTACCTCCGAGAAATATATACCGAACAAGAGAGGTCCCAGGACTGAGCCTTGTGGGACACCACTTGTAAATGGTTTGGAGTCTGACAAGGCTCCAGCAATTCTAACCATGTGGGTTCTGTCTTTGAGCCAGTTTGCAACCCATCTAGTGACATAGGGGTTTATATTTAAGCTGATGAGCTTATCTATAATGCCCGAGTGGGGTATTGTATCGAAGGCTTTTGCGAGGTCCAGGTAGGCTGTGTGGACCACCTTCCCCTCGTCAATGGTCTTGGTGACTGTTTCAAAGAAATCGACCAGGTTTAAGAGGCAGGATCTGCCCTTAACAAAGCCGAACTGGGTAGGATCCAGTGTCTGCAGGTCCCCAATATCTTTATTTATGAGGTCCATGATGATCCTTTCCATAGCTTTGCAGACCAAGCTAGTCAGGCTTATGGGGCGGTAGTTTCCAGGATCTGTTGAGGCACCACCTTTGTGGAGAGGGACCACTGTTGCTGTACGCCACTCTTTGGGTACTTATCCTGTAGTAAGGCTGAGACTGAACAGTAGTTTTATGTTTGGGTTTAGCTCTTCTTGGAGTTCATGTAGGATGCAGCCCGGGACACCGTCTGTTCCCATTGATGCTGTGTTTTTTGCTTTGGAGAGGCCGGCTCTTACCTGAGCATCTGAGATGTCAGGGGGGCAGCACACTGCTGGGATAGATATTTGCCCTTTTGGTGGGGGTGGGGGTTTGCGCTGAACCTGTCAGCTCAGATGTTGGCAATGTCTGTGGGTTCGGTGTATTTTTTGTCATTTTGGACTAATTCTGAGCATATCTGGGAATTCCCACCCAGGTTTCTGACATAACTAAAGAAAGCCTTGTGATTATCCTTAGTGTCCTGTGCAATTTTTCTCTCAAAGCTGGCCTTGACGATTTTATGAGTACCCATAGTTTTTTGCTAATACTGATCAGAGATGCCTTCCCTTTTGGGGATTTTGCTCTATCATGTAGTAGCTTCCTCCTTCTATTGTATAGTTTGTTTATGGCTGGGGTCCACCAGACAGGACATCTGCCTTTGGAGGACTGGGTCTTGGTTTTATTTGGGATTGCATTATCCATGCATTCCTGAAGGTGTTCAAAGAATGCGTTTATAAGGGATTCTGTGGTCTGGGCCGTATTTTCCACAGGCCCGGGGGCTTTGAAGGATTCCACCTCGGTTTTGAGGAGTGTGAAATTTGCTTTAAAGAAGTTTTTCACTGTGGTTTTCTGGGTAGGGGGTGGGGTCGGGATGTGAATATCCAGTGAGATTAGTTTATGGTCTGATCTTACCAGTGAGGGATACACTTCTGGTCTGGAGCATAGAGTCCCCATGTTGGTGATGATCAGGTCCAGTATGTTTTCCCCTCTTGTGGGAGTGGTAACAAGTTGTTCCATAGCATTTGAGTTTATAAATTCTAGGAACCTTTGGGTTAGGGTGTTGGAGCTAGAGTAATGCTCCCAGTCTATGTTTGGGTAGTTGAAGTCGCCCAATATAATGGTGTTTGGAGAGACCTTCATATTTTCCAGTGTTCTCAGGAAGGCCGAGTGGGGTTCTTGGGTTTGGGAGGGTGGTCTGTAGCAGGCTATAAACTGGAAGGCAGTTGTACCCACTGTTAGTTGCACATGGATAGGCCCCGATGCTTTGTGCTGTGCCACCAACCTGGAAGTGTGGGTATCTTTGACGAATATTGATACTCCCCCTCCTTTTGTGGTTCGGTCCACGTTTTGGGGTCGAAAAGCATGGTATGAGGTATAACTTGATAGTGCTGGGGTGCTCTCGGGAGCCTTGAACCAGGTTTCTGTTACTGCACAGATATCGATGTTCTCCATGCTAAGGAGAGTTTCGAGTGCGTGCATCTTGAGGTTTAGACTTCTGGCGTTGAGTAGCATTACTCTTAGTTTCTTATCCCTTGTGATACATATGGAGGTGGGTTTGTCTTTTGAGCCTTGCCTAAAAAAAGGCACTATGGGGGTGGCAAGAGCCTTTGCCAATATCCGAAAGCTCAGGGGTGACAGGTGCAAGCCGTCCCTAGCAAAGCATCGTGGCTTGTCGTGCATGTCATCCCAGGCTGACAGACATTGGATCCCCTTTGAATAACACCAATACTTAAGCCAATTGTTGAAATTGATCATCTTGTCTTCATATTGTGTGCATCATTCTTGGTGAGGGTAAGATGCTACTCAAGGTCAGGGTCATACCGGCCTGGGCTACATGCTCAGAGAGCTCCTCTATGTCTCTTTTCATGTAGTCCAGGGAGGTACATCTCAGGTCATTCACACCAGCATAGACAATGACTGAGTCATATTTGTACTTGCCTTGGAGTGACCTGAGTGCTTGTGTTATGTGACGGAACCTAGCGCCCGACAGGCAGCTCACCGTGACCTTCTCCTTGTTCTTAAGTATTCAACTGCAGTACCACCTTTATCATTCTTGTAAGGAAAGCACAGTCCGGGTCTGAACTGTCTGCAAACAGCTAAAGTTAACTTTGAACCTAACACCACTCTTAAGTATTCAACTGCGGTACCACCTTTATCATTCTTGTAAGAAAAGCGCAGTCCGGGTCTGAACTGTCTGCAAACAGCTAAAGTTAACTTTGAGTATGTGTCTACCTGTTTGAGCCAATATTCATTTTCCCCTGGAGAACACTCTGCTTTGGCCTGTAAGCAGCCCCCCCACCACACACACACACACACGCACACGCACACGCACACGCACACGCACACACACACACACACACACACACACACACACACACACACACACACACACACACACACACACACACACACACACACACACACACACATGCACACACACACATACATATCTTCCACTTTCTCTCTTATTCCCTTCTGTTAGCAAACAGTATCCATAACTGATCAATACTGTGTGTTTGTTAATTTAAACTGAGACCACAGTAGCCTACTGATACAAGGTTATCCTGTTTTTCCACCTGTGAAATGGTTAAGAAATGACTTACAGTTTCAGAGCAGTCCTTGGTCAATTGTAATTGTTTCTTAAACACAAACTTGTCTTTACTTTGGCTCATCAGCAGCAGTACAAAGAACTGCCTGCTCACACCCTTGTTCTCCCCTCCCCCTTCCCTGTTTATTACCTTAAGACAATCCCAAAGTTAATAAACATTACCTGTGGCAGGCACCATTTTTAAAACTATAACCACCCTTGTCACGATCATATGTTCATTTATCAGTTAACTCTGTTAACTGATTGTTTCCAACCCCCTCATACGAGCAACTAACAGGGTCTCTACCCGCTTCGCTCCCCACCCTGCCCCTTATTCCCTCCCACCCCCAGTGGTCCCAACTTTATTGCACTCACAAACCCCTCCCATCTTTCCAATAGAACCACAGCGCTAACCCAACACTACCTCCTCCATCTTCCCACTACTATCACACCTCCTCAACTAACATGTACAAGCATACCTTCTCACCCTCACTCAACTCCACTCCCGCCAGCTCAAGAACCATCCCTATGCACTCCCCACATATTTTACCAACTATATTACTCAAACATAAAGCATCCCTACAACTTAACATAGTAACCCTCCCACCATACCTATTACCCACAGAGCACAATCATAAAGTTTCCCTTATAAACAAACGCATTCAAAAACTGAGAAAACTAATAACCTCATGCATATCAAAACTAGCCCTAAGTGGAGACATCCACCCCAACCCTGGCCCTACCATCTCCAACCCCAATCCTCATAATCAGACTAGAAACCACAACTTCTCCCATATTACAGCCAATAGAAAGCCAAGTGACTTCCTTCTACTAAGCCTAAATATTAGAAGTATATCCAACAAAGTCCATGAACTCCATGCCACCATAGACTTGTACTCCCCAGATATAGTCATCCTGACAGAAACCTGGCTAAAACCTCACATTACCAGTGAGCAAATACTCCCTACAGGTTACGGCATACTAAAAGTAGACCGGCTAAACAAGAAAGGAGGTGGTGTAGCTATAGTATTTAAACAGCATCTAAACATCCAGATCTTAAAATCATCAGCTCCACAAGTAGGCAATGAAGAAATATATACCAACCTCAAATAAACCAAAACAAAACCATCAACATAATTGGATGCTACTTCCCACCTGGCCAAAGCATCCCTCCACTAGAAAACCTCCTCAGCTGGTCTACCCACCATCTCCCCCAATAAACTATCATTTTAGGTGATTTCAATATTAACTGGCAATCCTGTTCTGGCAACCATCCAACCCATCATGTAAACCTTCATGGCTTCACCCAACTAGTCCAGTCGCCAACCAGGATAAATAAAAACTCCATCAAGCACACTACCCTGGATTGGATACTAGTCAGTAAGAGCCCCCAGTCATATATAATAGGCTGCTTATCAGATAGCCTCAGTGATCACTCCCCAACATTTCTACTCAGAAAATACCTATACCAAGCTAAACCTGTCATCTACTGTCAAATACGTAAAAAACTAAACTTTAACCCACTCACATTCATCTCATCCCTCAAAGAATGTAACTGGCATCCTCTAAAGTACCTCAGTCTAGATGACGCAGTTGAATTTTTTAATACTACCTTCCTGAACATCCTTAATTACCATGCCCCCATAAGATTTTCCAGAACCAAAGCACAACCCTCCCCATGGCTACAGAAAACCACTAAGTCAGAAATGAAAAACAGGGATAAAGCCTGGGAGCATTGGCACAAAACCAAAACCCCCTCAACTAGACAGAAATTCCTAGAACTACGCAATAGAGTCAAAAAGCTAATAAAACAGGACAAATTCCAATACTACTAGTCTGCCCTAGACTCCTCACAACACAGCCCCAAACAATTCTGGTCCTCCATAAACTCCATCCTCCACCCAGGTAAAGTCAATGCCCCTCCTAATATCCCTCACTTCTCAGAAAATATTGCTACCTCATTCAACACACACTTCACCCAAACCTTACTATCACTAGCTAAACAACACAACCCCCCTCCCCTCCAACCCACACCTTCAACTAGTAATCCCCCCACTGCCTTCTCTTTTTCTCCTGTACCTACCTCCAACATAAAAAAACTATTAACTAAACTTAAACCCACCAAATTAGCAGCTGACAACCTCCCAAGTGAATACCTACAAATCGCAGCTGATGCTCTGGCCTACCCAGTATCCATCTTGATTAACTAATCTCTGTCAGAAAGTTACATTCCCACACTGTGGAAAATATCACATATAATTCCCCTCCACAAAGGCGGACCCTCCACAGAACTAACCAATTACCGCCCCACAGCTATTCTCTCTCCACTCTCCAAAATACTAGAGAGATGCATACACTCTCAGGTCTCAGACTACCTCCTTACTAACAACCTCCTTTCCAGTACTCAGCATGGTTTCCGACCAAACCATAGCACCACCACTGCCTTACTCTCCTTTACTAACACTATCCTTCAGCATAAAAACAATGGCTATCTCTCCTCTGCTACTTTCCTAGACCTATCTAAAGCATTTGACATGGTCCCACACAAACAACTTATCTCTGTCCTCAATAACCTATCCTTCTCACAATCAGTCACCAACTGGTTTCTGAGTTACCTGTCTGACCGTCAACAATCCATTGTATGGCAGAATGACATATCTCCCCAACTACATAGGGGTTCACCAAGGATCCATCCTTGGACCCCTACTCTTCTCTTATCTAGCCTCTGCCACCAAACATGGCACACTCATACAATACGCAGATGACTCAACCATCATCTGCTCAGCCCAGTCCCTACCAAAACTGCAAAAAGTCACACAGGAAGCCTTTTCCTCTGTTGAAACTTGGTTCTCCGATGCCCAATTAATACTCAACCCAAACAAAACTAAACTACTCCTCTTCCAACCCACCAAACATACTCAAAACAACTCTCACTTTAACATCACAGCAAAAGACAACACCACTATATACCCAACTGAACACACCAAATTGCTAGGAGTGGAAATAGACAATAAACTAAAATTTGACATTCACATATCCATGACCATAAAAAAGTCCACAAAAAACTAGGAGCGTTATACAGAAATAAGCAATTTCTCACCAAAGCAGCATAGATTTCAATAGCAAATTCCCACCTTATCTACACCCTACTTTATGCCTCTCCAATATATACCAACCTAAGACAATGCGATCTAAACAAGCTAGAGACCTGCTACAACAAAATCACCAAATTCGCCACAGGGGCATCCTACCATAGTCACCACTGTCTCTCACTTGCTGAACTGGGCTGGCTTGATCTCCCTCACCTCCTTCAGTGGTATCAACTCTCACTCACCCACAAACTAGTAAACCATCCACTAAATGTCCCATCCCTCCAGAATCTACTCCAACCCTATCGCACCACTAGACCACTAAGATCCAGCAACAAAAATCACTTATAGATAACTAAAGCCAATAACTCTGCTGGTGAAGCACTATTCTCTTGCACCATAGCCAAATTATGGAACTCCTTTCCACCCACAATTACCTCCATACCATCATGCACCCACTTCAAACCTTTACTAAAAGCGCACCTAAAAACATGCTGGCTATGCCCTTGCAACTCCCACTCTAATATCACCCACCCCATCCAACCACTACCTTTCTTTCCACTCCACTAACTACCTTGAATATAGCAAGCTCAGACGCTCATAAGCCTAGTACTTATTATACAGCAGGAACTTCTCATTGTAACATTTGTTAATGTCTGTTATGTACTTCACAGATAAAGATTCTAGTTGTCTACTGATGTACTATGTTCTTCATCTGTAAATATGTTGTAAGTAATTGCTATGTTAAATTGTTAATCACTATGTAATCCAATGTAACTACTATCTGTTTATTTTAATTGTGGAGCTTTTCTCCCTGGGCCTCCACTGAAAATGGACCTACGTCCAGTCGGACACTCACGGTCAACAAATTTAAATAAATAAATAAAAATAAATAAAAAAATAAATTTAAGAAGCTTTCCATGTGCTTGCATATGTGTATAAATACTGAGCACGTGTGAGCCTGACTGACATTTTGTAGTAAGCTGTTGAGGTGTAAGCATGCATATCTATGTAGTCTGTCAGTTAATCAGTTTGTTCATATTTTATATTGCTGCTATCCATTCTGATGTGTTTCTATGCAATAAAGCATAAAAATGAATTACCCTGCCTGTTTGTCTTCAATTATAAACCAAGATGAGCAACATGGTGTCAGAATGGGACACGAACAAGACCAAACCGAAAATTACTAAAGGCAACCAGCAAAGTCAAAGGTTTTAAACAATTTATTCACCAAATTAAGCACTTTCATCAGTTTGTAACTCAGACTTCATCAGAATCCATCTTAACACCACAAACCTCAGTGCTTAAATAGTACATCCAAATATAGCATGATTACATAATAATAAGAATAAAAAAAACAGCTACCACCAAAAGCAGGTCTCCAGGTCCAAAAAGCCAAAATAGTCCAGAAGAATACAAACCAAAGAAGGACCAGGAGTAGGCTGTAGATTCCAGTACAAAGATTATTTATTGTAGAACAGACCACAGAATAAAAAACATAAGCGCTTTCATAGATGTGTACCCCACTTCATCAGATGTAAATATGTTGCATCTTAACCTTCATTTTATACTCTGAAAGCACTAGTCACATGCTATTAGATAATCACATGACCCAGATATTTAAAGCCATACATTACATATATACCTTATATATAATTGTAATCACTCTCTTATAAAAAATAGCAGCAATATATTCAGAATAATTTCATACAAAAATACATATATAAAACTTCATATAAAGAACACATATATAAAAAATACATATATAAAAAACTCACTTTTCCAATAAGAATGAATGCAAGAAATATACACATAAAATTCATCTAAAGAGGGGTGTTTTCTTTAATATAGGCTTCAGGGGTACAAAGTCATTCAGGCCATGTCCCCTATCTGCCTTAAGCCTTACAATCCATTTAGCTTTCAGAGCCTCTGTCTTGTTGCAGACATCGCCGCCCCTGATACATTCATACACCCTTCATATTACAAGAAATTTCAAAATATGCTCATCGTCAGTCTCACTAACATGTTTAGATAGTGCACTTACTCTGTCCTTTCTATTAATGTGGTACACATGTTCCTTAATCCGATCTTTAAATGCTGTCAGTTTTACCAACATAAAATTTCAAACATTTCAAACAATGGGCAAGATACACTACATGTTTGGTGTTGCATAAAGCAGAAACATTAAAATTATACTGTCTTTTTTCATCTGGATGCATAAATTTGGTACTAATGTCCAAATAACTACAAAAATTACAATCCCTACACATAGTCAAACCTACATTTTCTAAGGCATTAGCCTTACTCCTTGGGAAACATAGCTCATTACGTAAGGGTCTCAGATTCTTCTCTATATATATGGAGATGGACTCCATAGACCACCTTCTCCCAGAGACTGTCGGTCTCATTGGTGGACAGATTTTATCTTTGTAAATCTTAGGTAACCCCTGTATACAGGGGATACCAGGATGTTCTATAAGGAAGTAATCATATAATTCCTTAGTTATGGAGCCCTCACTCAATAATACATCCAATTTCATGATGTTAGTTTCTATACGAAGATTACTCATACAAAGATTGATAAAATGGTGCATCAGATTAAATTGAAATTGGATGTATTATTGAGTGAGGGGTCCATAACTAAGGAATTATATGATTACTTCCTTATAGAACATCCTGTTATCCCCTGTATCCCCTGTATACAGGGGTTACCTAAGATTCACAAAGATAAAATCTGTCCACCAATGAGACCGATAGCCTCTGGGAGAGGGTGGTCTACGGAGTCCATCTCCATATATATATATATATATATAGAGAGAGAGAGAGAGAAGAATCTGAGACCCTTACTTAATGAGGTACCACAGGTACTAAGAGATACTGAACATTTTTAACTGACTTTTTTGAACATATGCAAGTATTGACAGGGATAGTTACATCTTGGTCACCATGGATGTAGTAGCACTATTTACTGTAATTCCGAATGATCTGGGTATAGATAGTATAGAGAGGTTTCTTGGGACATACTCTAGTTTTGAAGCCAGACAGATCAAACTCATCAAGGATTTGCTTGAGATAGTGTTATGTTGTAATGTATTTTTATTTGGGGATGTGTTTTATTGGCAGAACTATGGCGTAGCTATGGGGACTTCGTGTGCCAATAGCGACGCCAATGCTGTTATGGTGGTCTGGGAATCTGAATATATGTTAAGAGGTCCTTTCAGAAAATACATCTCTTTTTTCAGAAGGTTTGTAGATGACCTTTTTATTGTGTGGAGTGGAACAACGCAACAGTTAACTGAATTTATCAAGTATGTTAATGAAAGCACTGCATTTTTAAGGTTCACATTTACATACTCTGACAAGGTCATACATTTTTTGGATGTGGCGGTTTTGGTAGATGAGAATAATAGACTGTACATGAAACAATACAGGAAACCATGTCATGTCAATAGTTTACTATCATATGACAGTATGCAGCCCCCATATATTAACAGTGTGGTAAGGAACCAGGCTTTTAGAGCCTCTAGACTCAATGGGAGGGAGTCTGATTTCTTGAGGTGTACTGAAGGTATTACCAAGGAATTGATGGAGGAGGGCTATGATGGCCAGATGGTGAAGAATAATGTAGAGGAGGTAACCAGACTCAGAGATTCAGTGGCACAACCATATTTCTCTAAGAGGCAGGTCACTAGGAAAGCTAGAAACACTAGTAACAAAGGAATGCTCAGGATGCCCTTATATTATTCGTCTGATGTACAGACCTACATGGGTATAGTTAGGAAAAATTAGGGAATTCTGATGTCTGAAAAGTGTTTCAGTAACATTATAGAACAACAACCTCGATTTTTGTTCAGGAATGAGCTCTCCCTTAAAAGAAAGTTATGTTTCCCAAGGAGTAAGGCTAATGCCGTAGAAAATGGAGGTTTGACTATGTGTAGGCATTGTAATTTTTGTAGTTATTTGGACATTAGTACCAAATTTATGCATACAGATGAAAAAAGACAGTATAATTTTAATGTTTCTGCTTCATGCAACAACAAACATGTAGTGTATCTTGCCCATTTGTTTGAAATTTTATGTTGGTAAAACTAACAGAGCATTTAAAGATCAGATTAAGGAACATGTGTACCACATTAATAGAAAGGACAGAGTAAGTGCACTATCTAAACATGTTAGTGAGACTGACGATGAACATATTTTGAAATTTCTTGTAATAAGGAGGGTGTATGAAAGTATCAGGGGAGGCGATGTCTGCAACAAGGCAGAGGCTCTAGAAGCCAAATGGATTGTAAGGCTTAAGGCAGATAGTGGACATGACCAGAATGACTATGTACCCCTGAAGCCTATATAAAAGAAAAGACCCCTCTTTAGATGAACTTTATGTGTGTATTTCTTGCATTCATTCTCATTGGAAAAGTGAGTTTTTTATATATGTATTTTTTATATATGTGTTCTTTATATGAAGTTTTATATATGTATTTTTGTATGAAATTATTCTGAATTTATTGCTGCTATTTTTTATGAGAGTGATTACAATTTATATATAAGGTATATATGTATGCATGGCTTTAAATATTTGGGTCATGTGATTATCTAATAGCATGTGACTAGTGCTTTCAGAGTATAAAATGAAGGTTAAGATGCAACATATTTACATCTGATGAAGTGGGGTACACACCTACAAAAGTGCTTATTTTTTTTATTCTGTTGTCTGTTCTACAATAAATAATCTTTATACTGGAATCTACAGCCTACTCCTGGTCCTTCTTTGGTTTGTATGATTACATAATAGTTAATTAATTAATCAATCAAAAAAAACTTTCAAAAAACTTTAACCCTTCACTAATCTCTAAAAAACAAGTGCACATAAATATATACATAAAAACCTGAAATTAAGGACTATATTTTGTATGATTTTAAACATAATACACTACTTATAGAAATACATTCATTCAGACCAGGGAAGACACTAGCTTTTAATTTAATTTGCCATATCATCTCTCTGTGTTCAATTAGGTCTTCCCATGGCCCCCCTCTCATATTTTGAGGGACATAATCTATCCCAAAAAACAAAAAAGAATGATCGGGGTGAAGCTGGATGTACTTTAATAGGGAATTCTTTTCATTTTTATTCTTAATATCCAAATTATGCCCATATATTCATTCTTTGAATCTTCGCTTGGTCTTCCCTACATAAAAACAAAAACATTTCACACATTTTGCCACGCAGATTAGTCCTTTAGAATTGCAAGTACAATAAAAAGGGGTAAATACTCTAAAAGATCCAATATTAATTAAATTACTTACTAAAATAAATTTACATTGGTTACATAAACTGCACCTATATGTGCCCCATTTTTGTTGGAAGTAAACCCTAGGCTTTCACCTCCTTCTGTCCATTGTTTAAGGGCTCTCCCAGTCCTATAAACAATACATGTTTTTTCACCCAGGAATTCTAACCCTTTACCATAACAGGAGAAAATCTTCCAGTTTTTTTCACAGTATGTTACAAATGTTTTCACTATCCACAGTATATGTGGTAATGAATGCATGCTTGCAGATTTTATCGCTTTCTCTCAAACTACTATCAGGGGTAACATCTCAGCCTATATTTAAATTACTATTGAATAAGGGTATAATACTTCCCTAGCTTCTCTTTAAATAGACTTCCTTTTTTATATTACCTACTAAACGTATAGGGTAACCTCTCTCAAGGAACATATTTGCTAACTTTGAAGCTTCTATCATGATCATGTCATCTTCAGATATCATTTTTGCCAAACGAACAAACTGTCCTTTCACTACACCCTTTTTCACATGCCAAGGATGACAACTAATATAGTGTAAAAGTGAAGGCAAAGCAAAGATTCAAAGAATGAATATATAAGCATAATTTGGATATTAAGAATAAAAATGAAAAAAATCCCTTTTTAAGCACATTCAGCTTCATCCCGATTATTCTTTTTTTGTTTTTTGGGATATATTATGTCCCCCAAAATATGAGAGGGGGGCCATGGGAAGACCTAACTGAACATAGAGAGATGATATGGCAAATTAAATTAAATGCTCGTGTCTTCCCTGGTCTGAATGAATGTATTTCTAAAAGTAGTATATTACATTTAAAATCATACAAAGTATAGTCTTTAATTTCAGGTTTTTATGTATATATTTATGTGCACTTGTTGTTTAGAGATTAATCAAGGGTTACAGTTTTTTGAAAGTTTTTTTTTGATTGATTAATTAACTATTATGTAATCATGTGATATTTGGATGTACTATTTAAGCACTGGGGTTTGTGGTGTTAGGATGGATTCTGATGAAGTCTGAGTTAAAAACCGATGAAAGCCCTTAATCTGGTGAATAAATTGTTTAAAACTTTTGGCTTTGTTTGTTGCCTTTAGTAATTTTTGACTTGGTCTTGTTTGTGTTTGGTTCCTGGTCTTGTGGTTTTGCCCATGGTGTCAGAAGGGGATCCAGAATCAAAACCGAGAGGCACTCAGTTGTTACTGGAGGAATATATAGGAATGGATCATTCTACTGCACGTATAACTCATAAAGAAAGGTCAGAAATTAATTTCAGGTATTAAAACTTGATTAAATTATTTTTTATTCAGAAAATATAAAACAAAGCATTCAGAACACTCAAAATGAATTTCTAATTAAACAAAATAGACAAAACTATGACATACTGATGAAAATATTCAAAACAGATACAAAAATTTTGAAACAAAGTCTGAATAACATAAAATGTATAAAATAAGGAAAACTGCATTTTTTTGTTATGTGCTACTTTTTTGCATTAATTAAAGCTGTTCAAGATATCCAAGCTATATGAAGTGTTTGCAAGTTTGTGCAGTATTACATTACAGTTATTTCACAAAATACAGCCATTTCAAAGCATATTTTGCAAAGTACAGCATTTCAAAGAGTTTATTGTGCATTTGAATGTTATTACAAGTACTGGCTGTGTATGCATGTTTGTACATAATTACAAGGGTCATATTTTCAGTGTGTTTGGGCATAATTTGTTGGCATGGCAGATGAATTTCAAATACCTGGTCCACTTGTCTTTGATAATAATATTGCAGAGAATTGGAGACTGAGGAAGAGTATGATATATTCATAAAAGCTTCATTTTCTGATAAAGATGATGTACAAAGGCATTTATTCTGCTTAATTTAGCTGGCTCAGAAGCCATAGAAAGAGAGCGTTCATTTGTGTATGCACTTGCTGTATTTGCAGGAGAGGAGGAAAACCACCATATAGTGGTAACATCTAAATCAAGGGAAGACCCTGAGTGCTTAAAATGTAAATTTAGAGAAATGTGTAACCCCAAAACAAATATTACAATGGAAAGGCACTTATTTTACACAAGAGATCAAAAGCCTGGTGAAACATTTGCAGCATATATAATTGATTTCTGAAACAGAGCTAAAATGTGCATATATGATGATTTAAGGAATGAGCTGATAAAGGACAGACTTGTGTGTGGTATTAAAGATGATCCTGTGAGAAAGATTTTGCTTTGTGACAGTGATTTAAATTTGAATAAGGCCATTGAGATTTGTCAGATATATGAGCTTACAGAAAAGCACACAAATATGCTTATAAATGAGAAGTACAGGCTTACGAATGAAAGTAGTTTTGGATGATACTGCAAGAAAGGTAATGTTGATAGTATGCAGCATGTGGTTAAAAGAAACAGGCCCAAGCACATGGCAGCAACTGTAAGCCCTACAACACTCACTGGTAATTCCCGTAGCTTTCTAGCAAATTCCAGAGCGTGCACAGTCTCAGTGAAGCACAAGGGTGACTCGGCAAATTTAAAACATGTACCCTCACCTAGCCTAATAGTCAGCTGTCATAACTGTGGTGGCAGTCATGTGTCTAAAATAGAAAAGTGCTTAGCTTTTGGTCAGCAATGTCACAGGTGTAAAAAATTTAATCATTTCTAAAAATTTTATAAATCAAAAGAGGCCATTCTTTTATTAAAAGAGAACATTCCAAGGGACAAGTTAATCAATTAGAAAGTTGTGACCCTACTTTTTATGTTGCTGGTTTGTCTGTGCTTTATGAAACAGTCAATACAGTAGATCTATGGGCAAAGAATAAAGTATTTTGTACTGTTCGGATAAATGGAAGACCCATAGAGCTCATAGTTGACACAGATTCAATGTGCAATGCTATGTCAGCAGAAACATGTGCTAGAGTATGTGCTGGTGAGAAGCTTGATTTGGCAAAGTGTGCAAAGCTTGTTGCCTATGGTGGTGAAGAAATTCAAACTGAAGGTTCAGTAGTGCCTTCATGTTACTCTGGTGGAAACAGCTATGATTTGCAATTTTATGTAATCAAAAGGCACGTACAGTCATTATTAGACTTAGAGATAGTTTGAAAATGGGACTGCTCTTATTTAACATTGAAGTCTACCATGTAAGCTTGAAAGACCATTATTCTAATTTTGCCCAGTCTATTTTTTCTACCTATGATGATCTTTTTGAAGACAAACTAGGCAGACTCCCAGTTGAGTACTCCATGAAGTTGGACCCTAAAGTCAGTCCAGTTGTCAGACCATCCCAGAAAGTTCCAGTAGCTATGCAGAACAGAGTCAAGGCAGAGCTAGATAAAATGGTGCAGCAAAGTGTGATTTGTCCAGTTGATGAACTAACCGAATGGGTATCTTCCATGGCTGTGGCTCATAAGAAAAACTCAGATGATATCAGAATATGTATTGATCCACAGGATTTGAACAAAGAACTGGAAAAACCTCATCATCCAATGTGTACAGTCAAAGAAGTTGCTGCTCTTTTGCCAAATGCCACTGTTTTTTTCTGTTTTGGATGCAAAGACTTCATTTTGGCAAATTTTGCTTGACCAAAAATCTTCATTGTTAACCACCTTCAGTACTCCTTTTGGAAGGTACAGATTTTTGAGAATGCCATTGGGATAAATTCTGGGTGAAGTCTTCCAGTGTGCAATACAGAAATTTTTTTCTGGTTATCCTTGTGCTATTATAGTAGATGATATTCTAGTAGGAGGTAATGGTGAAGCTGAGCATGACAGAAACCTCAACAAAGTTCTAGAAAGAGCATATGAAGTGAATCTTAACCTGAATCCCCAGAAGTGCAAATTCAGGCTATGAGAAGTTACTTTTGTTGGTCATTTATTTACCAGTTCAGGCTTACAACTAGATCCTTCTAAACAAACAGCAATTCTTGAGATGCCATCTTCAGACAATGTTCAAGTGATGCAACGCTTTCTTGGCATGGTTAACTATCTTGGCAAGTTCATTCCAGACTTGAGCCAACTTTCAGCGCCACTCAGAGAGTTGACACACAGATATGTATCCTGGTCTTCGTCAGAACAACATCATTGAGTATTTGATGTCCTGAAACAGAGAATTGCCTGTCCACCAACACTCAGATACTATGATGTTCACAAACCAGTTACTCTTTCTTACGATGCTTCAGAATTTGGTCTTGGTGTAGTCATTCTTCAAGAGAGTAGACCAGTAGCCTATGCATCCAGAACTCTTACCCAAACTGAAATGCAGTATGCACAGATAGAAAAAGAGCTCTTGGTAATTGTGTTTGCATGTTTAAAGTTCCATGATTATATTTTTGGTAGACCTATCCAGATTGAAACAGATCACCAACCTCTAGTCACTATTTTGAGAAAGCCTATGCATACAGTTCCTGCCAGATTGCAACACATGATGCTCAAATTGCAAATGTATAATTTCAATCTTGTTTACACAAAAGACAAATGTCTTTATCTTGCTGATACATTATCAAGATCACCCAGAAACAACACTGAACAGCATGAACATGAGCAACTTGATTTTGAAGTCATAGAAGTGAGACATTTTTCTTCAACACATCTAGATGAGCTCAGACGTCATACAGCCTCAGACCCAGTTCTTCAGAAGCTCTACCACTTTATCAGTCGAGGATGGCCGTCAAAGCAATCTTGTTTACCAGTTGACCTGCAACTTTATTTTCCTTACAGAGATGCGATTTTGTTTGATGATGGCATCATCATGAAAGGTACAAAGTGATTGTTCCAAAGTCCTTGCAACAAGAGTATATTACTACTATGCATCGTGGCCACCCAGGAGCAGACTCTACCAAAAGAAGGGCAAGAGGTCTAGTATTTTAGCCTTCCATGTCACAGGACATTGAGAGAGTACTTTCATCTTGTTCTAATAGTACTAAGCTGCATTAACAGAAAGAACCACTTCAGCTAAACCAGATTCCTGAACTGCCTTAGTCGACTGTAGCTTCAGACATTTTCATGTGGAATGGTCAACATTACTTGGTGTTTGTAGACTCTTATTCAAAATGTTTGAGATTTCTCTAGTTCCTAATCTAGCATCCAGTATTGTCATTACTAAGTTAAAGCATCATTTTGCAGTCCATGGTAGTCTGCACAAAGTTATTTCTGACAATGGTACACAGTTTACAAACCAGTAGTTTAAAAGATTTGGTGAAGAGTGGGACTTTACTCAAGTTACGAATAGCCCTGAGTATCTACAGTCAAATGGTTTGGCAGAACGTGCAGTTCAAAGTGCGAAACAATACTTGAAAAGTTGAAATGAGACAATAATGATGTTTTCTTGAAGCTCTTGAATCTCAGAAATATTTCTCATGATAAACATCTTGGTTCACCGTAACAGAGACTTCTGTCGAGACAAACCAAAACCACATTACCAATTAGCAGTCATGTATTGGTTCCATGTGTCATGAACAACAGATAAGTGAAAGCCCATCTGTTGAAGAAGCACTTATCCCAGAAGTCCTATTATGATAAGACCAGAAAACCACTCAATCCATTATGAGAAGGAAAGATAGTGAGGATGCAGACATCTAAAGGTTTTGATCAGATTGGTGTTGTGAAAAGTGTATGTCCAGAGCCAAGACAGTACATTGTGGAATCACAAGGAGTAGAATTTTGGCAGAATCGGAAACATTTGGTCTCGGTGTCTGAGCCTGTATTGCAGTATCATACTTGCGAGAAAAACTCTAAATCTCAGAGTGACTTATCCAGCGTTCCAGTTCCAGAGAACGTTTCAGTAAATATCCTTATTCCTGAGAAGAATCCCGAAACCCCAGAAACTGTTTGTTCACCAATGACTGTCCCTGTTGCTAAACCCAGTTCTGATTGCTATATCGCAAGATCAGGTCACATTTCTAGAACATGTTCCAGATACACAGCAACTTGGACATAAGGACATGAACATTGTGCCCATTTCTTATTGTCTGTATAATTGCATGTCTTTTTCAAATGTCATTTTATTGTGGGCAATTCATTAAAGAGGGAGGATGTAGATCAATATGTATGTATACCTTTAAGAAGCTTTTCATGGGGGTGCACGTGTATAAATGCTGAGCACGTGCAAGCCTGACTGCCATTTTGTAGTAAGCTGTTGAGATGTAAGCATGCATGTCTGTGTAGTCTCTCAGTTAATCAGTTTGTTTATATTTTGTACTGTTGCTATCCATCCTAATGTGTTTCTGTATAATAAAGCATATAGACGAACTACCCTGCCTGTTCATTTCAATTGTAAACCAAGACGGGTGACACTCATTATACATAAATAAACAATATTTGCAATGACAATTTATGACCTATCAAGCCATCAGCATTGCTAAAATGCAAACAGCACAGTTCGACATCACTGTCAAAATGTTTGCAACTTCATCCCTAAACAACCAAGTAGAATCATTAATTTTGTTTCACAAGCTATCCCTTCCACAACCCATCCCACCATGTAACAAATATTGCTATGTGCTACTACCCTGGATGTTGCAGTTCTCCATGGAGTCCCTGACCTCAGATTCACGTTAATTTTTCTATGACTGGGGCATGATTGACATTAATACTTTGTTCTGTACATCAAAAGCAGTTTGCAGATGTTGAAAAAACACTAGTCAAGAAACAAGTCCTATATCAAAATAACCATGTTTTTCAATTTTAAATTGATCTCAATTTAGAAATCAATCACTTTCTTTTTCAGTCATTTAAAAATACTATGATTCATAAACCACACTTCCACATCAGTTTAAACTTCATTTTTTAACTGATGCTGAGATTTAAGCCTTCTCACTGTATTAGCCCTTTGTACATTTTTCCCCTAGGTGAGCTTGAAATCATAGTAAAATCATTCATCCCTGGAGACTTTTCGGGCCCCCATACTTAGCTGCCAGATGGTCTCTCTTTGTTCAACCTGGTCCTTATAGCAACCTCCCCTCAGATTTCTAGGCACATGTTCTAGACTAGAAAACAAAAACTTATTATATCCCGGACAATTTATGATGTGCCTCTATAAGGCATTATTACTATTCTTCGTCCTAATAGCATAAAGGTATACTTTAATCCTTAGATACAGACACCTGGTGGACATCCCTACATAAAATTACCTACAGAAATAACAAACTGCAATGTAAACAATTCTTTGTGTTTTACAATTATAAACACCTTTAACAGGTAAGGTCCTATCAATATGAGGTAGCGCAATAAAAGGGCCTTCCAAGATGTACCTACAGGCCACACAAAAGCCACACTCTGGGCTTTATACTTTTATTCACATCCTCAACTTTAAAGTTATCCCTTTGTAAACTCATTTTTAAATTAAAAGTATTTTTAAACACAAATTTGGGTTTACACACACAATTAAGAAGATCCGTATTGCCTTTTATGATGTTCCAATTTTTGTTAATAACAGACACAATACTGCATCTGCAAACCGACATATCAATACAACACAACATGTCATAATTAATACTTTTATCAGAACAGGTCCTAGTACTGGGTTCCTTACTTGCTAACCCAGACTTCAATATAGGGAGAAAATCAATATGCCTACGTACATTAATCTCCTCTGCCAGTCTGTTTAACAATTCTTCCTTATACCCTCTTTCGACAAACATATTAATAACAACCTTGACTTATTTTTCAAAGGCAAGTTCTTCCGAAGATATTCTGGAGGCACGTATCAGTTGCCCTTTAGGAATATTATTCTTCATATAAGTAGGATGGTTACTAGAGTAGTGTAAGCAACTATTGACAAAAGTTCTCTTTCTGAAAATCTTACTACTAAATTTCTGTAAGACAGAATCCCACTTAATAGTGATATCTCAAAAATTAACTTCCAACCCCACATCCCCCATCATAAACTTCAAAAATCCTGACTGTTCATTCATATTCCTAATCATATTAGTAACATCAAATTCAGTGCTTTCAATACCAAAAAACAAGTCATCAACAAATCTGGCGTAAAAAAATAACATAAAAATTTAACATGATGGGCTTTAAAACTTTTTGCTCCTACCATCCAAGTACCAGGTTTGCCAAATTTGTGTTTAAAAACACTTTTAATTTAAAAAGGTGTTTACAAAGGGATAACTTTAAAGTTGAGGATGTGAATTTATTTATTTATTTTATTTTACATTTGTTAAGTGGGATGGTCCAACTGGATTCATGTCCATTTTCAGCGGAGGCCCGGGGAGAAAAGCTCCAAGATAAGCAGTTAAGATTACAGATACAATATATACAGTGGTTACATACTTAACAAGTTATACAAATTCCAAGGTTAGAGATAATACCGGGTGAATAAAAGCATCCCAGAGGGATGTATAAGTGTGGCTTTTTTGTGGCCTGTAGGTACATCTTGGAAGGCCCTTTTATTGAGCTACCTCATATTGATAGGACCTTTACCTGTTAAAAGTGTTTATAATTGTAAAACACATGGAATTGTTTACATTGCAGTTTGCTCTTTCTGTAGGGAAGTTTATGTAGGGATGTCCACCTGGTGTCTATACCTAAGGATTAAAGAAAACCTTTAATGCCTTATACAGGCACATCATAAATTGTCCAGAATATAATAAGTTTTTGTTTTCTAGTCTGGAACATGTGCCTAGAAATCTGAGGGGAGGTTGCTATAAGGACCAGGTTGAACAAAGAGAGACCATCTGACAGCTAAGTCTGGGGGCCCGATAAGTCTCCAGGGATGAATGATTTTACTAATATCAAGTGTTTTTTTTTAAATAGAAGGGTAAAAGTTTGCAAAAGTGCATAAAAATATTTGTGCTGTTGGTTTACTGTGTGTAATAATAATAATATGTAATATTTTTAGATATGCATTTTATGTTATTGTATTTCTTTAACATATGTAATATTTTTACTATTGTATTCATGGGGTTTTTACTGATATATTTTTTAGAAGTTAATTGTATGATTAGCTTTATTGACAGGTTTCTTAGCAACTAATTTATTAAGGTGTGTCTGAACATATTTAATGAGAAAGGGGGTTGTCATTTGATGTTGGTTCTGAAGAAGTCTCTTTGAGGACAAAATCAATAATAAAGGTATTTTTCGCTAATAAGTGTGCCTTTTTCATTGTTTTTGATCCTGTTTAACCTGTCCAGTTTTTTTGGGGGGATTTTTACTGGTTGGTTTGCCACTTCATCGTTTGGAAATCTTTTCTGTTATTCTGATGGGAAGTGTTTACATTTAGAATATTTATTGTTTATTTATATATCTTTTTTTTTTTCATTCAAGTCTCCTCATTAGCAGTAATTAACAATGCTCACTGTAACAGTTCCAGGCAGATGAAGGAAACCTAACAGGTACATTCATATAGTATCACTTTATCTGGGACAGAACCCTCACTAATGAATCCTGGATGAGCTTATCCTCTATCCTTCCACTCTACCACCAGGGACACCTGATTATGTATTAATGCTGTACGTAGGTCATGATATGTAGTCTGCTCCTTAGACAAGCTGGATCGAGTATCACAAACTGTGGTTTAGCTTCTTTTGTTATATTCTATAGATCCAGCAAGCATCTTAATATTTTTAATTGGGTCTCCTTTTACAATCGTTCTTTGAAAAAGTGGGACAAAGTTTTTGAAAAATACTTTCAAATTAATTTTCTTTATTTTCAATGTAATTCAATGATATATGCATCACTATTATCACTACCAATTACTTGAATACTTACTTATTATTGAATACATTCTGCTGTGGTTAACTAATAACCATTACTAATTATTTTTAAAGTTACTTACCCTTCTGTGTGTTGGGTGACTTTCCGTGTTTACCATGTCCATCATTTTTTTCTGATGTAACTTTAGTTTTGCGCCTATTCGAAAACTTTGTCCTGATTTTACTCTTAGCAGTGCCCAAACAATTTGTGACAGCAGCAGTGGCAACGGTTGCTACAAATCGTGCTACTCTAGATAACAGTCCCATTATAGCTTGTTCTAAAAAAATTATACAAATTCATTAAGAAGTTCCAGCATTATATGTTACCACTATAACTTTATCTGTATTTATGCATTATTTATTGACATTTGATTACTGGGAAAGTCAAACTGAGTAGGAGCCCCAAAATATTACAAAACATTTTAAGAACAATAATTTTAAAATCTTCAAAAATAATTCAAAAAACATTTATAGTTTAAATAATTATGCCAAATTAGACATATTATGAAAACATTGGTTAAATAAAGATACATGTTATAGGATGATGATTTAATATTTAGAGACATTTTAGCCAGTTTATAGAGAAATTAAAGGCATGTTAGTATAATACAAACAGAAATTGCAATATGAAATGAGAGAAAAGCATGCTTGTGGTATATTTAGAGAGAAAGCCAGGGGAGAGAAATTGATAGAAGTAAGGAAGTGAGTGAAGAAGGGAGCGTAAGGAGGTGTAAGGTATGAATAGGTACTTGTTCACATTTAGGGATATAGTTTACCCTGGTGTTGTGCAAGAACAGTGCCAGCTTTTATCCAGGAAGTCTTTCAGAATGGTTTTGAAGGATGGGAGGGAGGGTATTGACCTGATGGACAGAGATAAGGAGTTCCAGGCATTAGCAATGAGTACAGACAGTGCCCAGCAAATTTGATAGGTTTGCAAACAGACAGGAATTGTTGGCCATTGGATAGTAATGACCAACTGCAAACATGGTTGTGTAGAATGTTATTTAGTGCTGGATAGATACTGCAGATAGATGCTAGATAATTTTATAGATATACATATAAATATACTTGCTTTTTTGTACCACTTTATATAAAATTAAGGTTACGTAGCATAAAATGTTAACGTGAGTTACAACAAGAGTTACAATTGATAGAGTAGGCTCGAAACATAAGATAAGAATGCTTCATTGGCTGTCTAAGAGGGTTACTATTAGTTTATGAGACACCAGGACTCGGTATTTAATACAAAGATATACCTAAACAAAAGCGAGCCATCACACTGTTGTATGTGTAGTTAGAATTGATACAGACTTCCGCTAGAATTAGCAGCTGTTCCCAGCGCTATTAAAATCACCGTACATAACAGAAGAGGGAGTCTACAACTATTCAGTTATAGGTAAGATACTTAAAAAGTAACATGATGAGCTCTACCAAGTGACATTGTTTGAATGTTTTACTAGCATGCATTCAGCACGGTCCTAGTGCAACGTTTTGAGAGGCTGTTCACTGAAGTTTTTATTGACATCGTTTTTTAACAAGACAGGTACCATAAATAGTATATTACTCCTGACTTAATATAGTGTTTACTTTAAGGGAAACTGTTTTTGTTACACTTATTCAAGATGTTTTTAACATCAATATTTTTGGTATTAGATATTTGACAAGTGAACAACTGTTTGTCTTTCGACAATGTAATCTGGATTAGAATGCCTAGTGTTTATGTACTCGGTATGTTACTGAGGGACATTGTTAGAATGGTCTACTAGCATGCATTCAGCACGATTTTAGAGCAACGTTCTGAAAGGCTGTTTACGGAAGCCTTTGTTGATATCGGTTTTTTAACAAGTCAGGAACTACAAACAGTATATTATTCCTGACTTAGCGTAGTGATTGCTTCAAGGCAAATTGCTTATAATATACCTATTTTAGGTGTTTTTTGAACATCAATATTTTCAGAACTAGACTTTGGATAATTGAAAAACTGTTTGTCTTTGACAATGCATTTTTGAATTACAATATTTAGTACATCTGAATGCTTCTAGTACCACGAACAGTAACTACACCTCTACTTAATTGCAAGATCCCTTAGGGAATGATTGAGTCAATAAATTTTTTAATTGTTAGAGAGTTGCTATTGGAGGTTGCTTACTATTTGAACTCAGAAGTTTTAGTTGTTTAAATGTGATCTGAAGAAGCGTGCTATGAGCACGCGAAAGCGCTTATCCTTTTGTTTTTATGTTGACTACTGAATAAAAGAAGATTGTGCTCTCACTTCTCGTGGTGTATCCTGAGGTTTTCATTTGGATAATTTTATAGATGGTAAGTCAAATAATATTTATTTTTATTTATTTATTTTATTTTATTTTTATTTTATTTTACATTTGTTGACCGGGCTAGTCTAGCTGGATATATGTCCATTTTCAGTAGAGGCCCGGGGAGATAAGCTCCAAACTTCAATAACAGTACATATATACAGAAGTAAATACATGAGATCAACTACATTAATAATAAGTAAGGCAGTATTAGCTAAAAAGTGGTTACAGGTATATAGAGTATATAACACAAAATATTGACTAAACATAATACAATTTATCATGAAGCTGTATTTTAACTGTTCAGAAAGATTGATAGTAAAGCACATAATATAATTCCAGATATAAGAAGGGGAGAAAAGGAAAGTAAGATTGGAACAGAGGATGAGTAAGAAAGTTCTAATCAAGAAGATTGGAACTTTTATGAGAGTATACTAATCGGAAGGCTAGGTAGTAGAGGTAGAATGGTAGTTGAGTTCTGATGAGAGTGTTACTGAGCTGAGAAGTGAGGTAGAAACAGGTAGCTAGAGCATATAAGGTGGGGTTGAAACATATAGTGAGAGTATGTAGGTTAGTCAGGTTTAATAATAACAATAATAATAACAGAGAATAATCAGTTTAAATAGTAACATCTGTAAATAGCAAAAGAGAAACAATGTTTTTGTTTTTTGTAAATGCCATTCTTGCATGCTGTAACACAATTTAAATCTTTGTGAATCAAGTTTATGATTATTATTAAAGATAAGTATTAGACCTTAGATGCAGGGGATATACCCACTGTCTATTGCTTATTTAGACCATGTTACCTAATTATAAAAAACAAGTATTAGGGAAAGCAACAGGATGCCAGTGTTGTACAGGACTGCTAATACCATCATGAGACCCAAGCTGCTAAGTTATCAAAAAAGAAACAGTTTTACAGCAGCTATGGTTCATAGGTTCATAGGTTCATAGGTTCGTACTAGGCTATCTGCCCTAGGGCATTTATAAGCCTAGCCAGTGTGTGTGTGGCTTTCACTACCCCTTACGATGAGAATACTACGCCAATTTAGGGTTTAGTTTACTGTGCCTCTGTCTAGTAGTGACACAGAGATGATCCCCAGGATAAACTTACGATCTCCCATCCACTCGTCAGGATTTCTCTTGAATAGAGTTAGTGAGGGGCTCTGCCTAACATGGATTGGGATTCTGTTCCAGAGTGTAGGGAGCCTCTGGGTTATGAATCTGTCCCTCCAGCACATCCTATTTATTTCTGTGTTGAGGTTTAAGTCTCTTGCTCTTGTGGCTCTGATGGATTTGGATTTTCTGAGTTGGAGCATGTCCAGTAATTCCGGATTGGACATGGCCTTGTACGCCAGGCACAGATCACATCTGAGTAGGCAGTATGTGACTGAATAGAGCTGGAGTTTTTTCAGTCGGGCAGCATATGACATATGTTTAAGACCCTTTATCCTCTTGGTGAAGAACTTTTGGGGTCTTTCCAACTGCTGCAGGTGTCGGGTAAGATATATCCCAAATGGGGCATTGTACTCAATCATTGGCCTGATAAGAGAAGAGTATAGGAGCACAATGACCTCTCTTGATCTAGATGTGAAACCCTTCATGATAAGGTAGGCAATATAGAAGGTCTTCCTAACCACTTTGGCAATATGAGTGTCAAATGAGAGGTTACTGTCAACCTGGGTCCCTAGGTCCCTGATTACCTCTTCTGTACTTAATGGATTACCACCTATGTGGTAATTTGTGGGTACCTTGTTTTTCCCAAAGGGTATGACTATACATTTTTTGATGTTCAGGTTAAGGCTATGGCTCTGGCACCAATTATCCATTTCTATGAGGCCTCTCTGAAGGATGTTTGTGTCCGCTGGAGTATCAATTATGGCACCCAGTTTGCAGTCATCTGCGAACTTTGTCAGCCACAATCCTCCTATGTTTGCCTGTACCTCAGAAAAATAAATGCCGAACAAGAGGGGTCCCAGGACTGAGCCCTGTGGGACACCGCTTGTGACTGGCTTAGAGTCTGACATAGCTCCAGCAACTCTGACCCTGTGGGTTCTGTCCTTGAGCCAGTTTGCAACCCATCTTGTGACATATGGGTTTACATTTAGGCTGGTGAGTTTGTCTATGATGCCCGAGTGGGGTATTGTGTCAAAGGCTTTTGCAAGGTCAAGGTAGGCTGTGTGAACTGCCTTACCCTCATCAATGGCCTTAGTGACTGTTTCAAAAAAGTCGACCAAGTTCAAAAGGCAGGATCTGCCCTTGACAAAGCCAAATTGGGTAGGATCTAATGTCTGTAGGTCCCCAATGTCTTTGTTTATGAGTTTCATAATGATCCTCTCCATAGCTTTGCAGACCAGGCTCGTCAAGCTTATGGGGCGGTAATTTCCAGGGTCCGTAGAAGCACCGCCTTTGTGAAGCGGGACCACTGTTGCCGTATGCCACTCTTTGGGTACGTATCCTGTAGTAAGGCTAAGATTAAACAGCAGCCTTATGTGTGGGTTTAGTTCTTCTTGGATTTCATGTAGCACACAGCCCGGGACACTGTCCGGTCCCATTGATGCTGTGTTTTTAGCTTTAGAGAGGGCGGCTCTCACCTGGGCATCTGAGATGTTTGGGAGACTGCACTCTGCTGGGATAGTTATTTCTCCTTTTGGGGGGGAGGGGGAGGAGAAATTTGCACTGAACCTGTCTGCCAGAATGTTGGCAATGTCAGTGGGTTCAGTGTACTTTGTGTCATTTTGGACTAACTCTGAGCATATCTGGGAGTTTCCACCCAGGTTTCTAACATAGCTAAAGAAGGCCTTGTGATTGTCTTTTGTATCTTTTGTGATTTTTCTCTCAAAGTTGGCCTTGGATGATTTTATGAGTGATCGTAGTTTTTTGCTAGTACTGATCAGAGATGCCTTCCCTTTTAGGGATTTAGCTCTGTCATGTAGTAGCTTCCTCCTCCTGTTGTAAAGTTTGTTTATGGCTGGGGTCCACCAGACCGGGCGCCTGCCTTTGGGGGAATGGGTCTTGGTTTTATTTGGGATTGCATGATCCATGCATTCTTGAAGGTGCCCGTATAAGGCATTTGTAAAGGATTCAGCAGTGTGGGTTGTGGTTTCCACTGGCCCAGGGGCCTTGAAGGATACCACTTCAGTCTTAAGAAGTGTGAAGTTGGCTTTTGAGAAGTTCTTCACTGTGGTCTTTTGTGCAGGGGGTGGGGGGGATGTGGATTTCCAGTGAGATTAATTTATGGTCTGATCTTACCAATGAGGGATATACTTCCGGTGTGGAGCATTTTGTCCCCATGTTTGTGATGATCAGGTCTAGTATATTGTCTCCTCTTGTGGGAATGGTGACTAGTTGTTCCATCGCATTTGAGTTTATGAATTCTAGGAACCTTTGGGCTAGGGTGTTGGGGCTTGAGTAATGTTCCCAGTCTATGTTTGGGTAGTTGAAGTCTCCCAATATGATGGTATTTGGAGAGGCATTCATACTCTCCAGTGTCTTCAGGAAGGCTGTATGGGGTTCCTGAGTTTGGTGGTCTGTAGCATGCTACAAACTGTAAGGCAGTTTTGCCTATGGTTAGTTGCACCTGGATGGTCTCCGATGCTTTGTGCATTGCCACTAACCTGGAGGTGTGGGTATCTTTGATGAATATGGATACTCCCCCTCCTTTTGTGGTTCGGTCCAAGTTTTGGGGCTGGAAAGCATGATATGAGGTAAAACCTGATAGTGCTGGGGTGCTCTCAGGAGCCTTGAACCAGGTTTCAGTCACTGCATAGACATCGATGTTCTCCATACTGAGGAGGGCTTCGAGAGCATGCATCTTGAGGTTTAGACTTCTGGCATTGAGCAGCATTACCCTTAGTTTTTTTCCACTTGTGTTTTCTAGGGAGGTAGGTTTGTCATTTGAGCCTTGCCTAAAAAGGCACTATGGGGTGGCAAGAGCCTTGGCCAATATCCGGAAGCCCAGGGATGACAGGTGCAAGCCATCCCTTGTGAAGCAGCGTGGCTTGTCGAGCATGTCATCCCAAGCAGACAGACATTGGATCCCCTTAGAATGACACCAGTAATTAAGCCAATTGTTAAAACTGATCATTTTGTCTTTGTACTGTGGCATCATTCTTGGTGAGGGTAAGATGCTGCTCAGGGTCAGGGTCATTCCGGCCTGGGCTACATAATCAGAGAGCTCCTATATGTCTCTTTTCATGTAGTCCAAGGAGGTACGTCTCAGGTCGTTCACACCGGCATGTACAATGACTGAGTCATATTTGTACTTGCTGTGGAGTGACCTGAGTGCTTGTGTTATGTGGCGGATTCTAGCTCCCGACAGGCAGCTTACTGTGACCCTCTCCTTGTTCAGTCTGGTGAGCGGGACGTCAGTGTGTCTGACTATGGAGACACCTATTACAAGTGTGTCTGACATGTTGTTTGGCCTTAAGGGCTGTGACTGTTTAGCACACTGACTTTGTGAACTGCGTGTTGCATCTGCTATGTCTTGAGGTGGCGGTTGCTTGGGTGTCTGCTTTGGAGGCCTCTGTTGTTTTGGTAGATTTTTAATCAGCGCCCCGGTATGTTTTTGTGTGTTTATGTGTTTGGTTTGCAGTTGTGATAGTTCTATGTGAGACTGGGTTTGTGGTGTGCGTGGTTACCTTCTCCTCCTGACTGGTCTTGCCAGTACTGAGTTGAGAGAGCTCAGCCTCCAGTTTGGCTATATAGTTGCATCTCTCGCATATATTTGTATTTGTTGGGAGGAGGAGAGGGTTGTCTGTGTACATGAGGCAATTGTAACATTGCCTCAAGATTCCCAGATTCACCAGCTGAACAGGGGAGGACGCCAGCAACTGACCCTTCGACATGCTAGAATAGTGAAAAGATTGCTGTGTAACTGAGTCTGAAAGGACCTATAGGGAAATGGGTACTCAAGGGAATTTAGGTGAATGAAGTACTTTCTTTTGTTTAAGAGTGCTTTACCTGTATAAAAAATGCTTTAGGAGCAAGTGCTGAGCTTTTCAGATAGAGAATAGGCTGTTTAGATTGCAAGTAGAGCAGTTCTAAGGGAAAAATTGAAGAGCAGACTTTACGGAGCCAGAAATAGTTTAAACTTGATTAACCGGCGCTGCTCGATGCTGCTCTATGATTAACTTTGCGCTAATTCGCACTAAAGTGCGCAAAAACGGGCTTTATAGCAAGGGGTTGAAAAGAGCCAGGAATTGACCAAAAATGGCCAATAAACTACAAGTTGCTGGGCTGGAACCACTCCTCTAGGGACAAATAGGTTGCTCAGTGCTCCCCACTCCCACTGGCGAACAAAGAAGCTTCCTCTTATCCAAATAAGGATATGGATAGCACAGGAACTAAGACAAAGCCCAGAGATCAGCA
>NC_056733.1:261543171-261580671 GCF_019279795.1 Protopterus annectens
TGGGAATTAAGAAGCCATATAGCTCAATCACTGGTATGTTCTTTGGGGTCATTTACATATATCCAAAGGCTCTCCACTATAGGAGACTTAAAGTTTAACACAGTAAAGAATCTAGCTTGGCTGGATCTTTCTTATAAGTTTTGTACTATATTTAGTTGCCTGTGTTCAAATATCTAATTTTAAGACTGACTGAGAATTGTCCAAATGACTAGGTTATCTGTATCTTTACATATGCCTTTTAGTCTGGGTAATGGCTAAAATGGTCATTGGACCAGTCCACCTATCAAATTAATTAACAAGCAAACTAATAAATAAACTTTTCTTTGATGGGAAGCTAGCTACAGGGGCACATTTTCTCAAATATGACAAAAATCTGCTCTGAGGAATTGTTGAAAGCACATTTCACCAAAGATGAGAAAACCAGAAACTTGCTAGTAGCCTTTTCATCTTATATTTGGCACGACAGTGAACATCACCTCTATGGCTCTATGTTCAGTATCTGACATCTGGCAACAGTGGTAGGATTAGACCTGGTGTATGAAAATGATTAGGTACAAAATGGATAGGTGTGGATCTGTTCATCAAAGACATTCAACAGAATGAGGCTTTCTATTACGTATATCCCTAACATATTCTAAATGTCCCTTCAGCTTCACCAATGTAATAATAACTACAGGTACACCCCTAGGACATAAATCACAGGTTGTATATCACAGCTAAACTGTCCTCTTCTTTCAGATCTCTTTCCATTTATATATTTAACCTGGTGTGTGTGTGTGTGTGTGTGTGTGTGTGTGTGTGTGTGTGTGTGTGTGTGTGTGTGTGTGTGTGTGTGTGTGTGTGTGTAGTTATAGCTACCCCCCCAAACACACACACATATATGTATATATATATATATATATATATATATATATATATAATATATATATATACATTTATCATAACTATTAAATTATTGCAATGTCTACAAGAAAAAGTGCCATAAAGTTGAATATCTGATAGATTGACATAATCTTCTCTTCTCTTAAATTTGATATGTATGACTCCATCAGACATATTTTGTCCTCAATGTAAGAAATAGCTGGCTTTAGACATAAATAAGAATTAAAAAAAAAAGCATTTTGATAGAGAATCTCCAAGTATTTATGAAAGTAAGACACCAAGTCACTGGTAACCATGTTATACTCATTAACAAAATAAATCATTTTCTGTTATTTTGTTTACATAATATACTATGTAATTCCATTAACTCAAGGTTTCCTCTTGTCATTTATTAACACCTGCCTATTTTTATTTACTCTTCTCCAACAGGCCCCTTCTATTATAACTCTATCACAGCCTCTTGCCAAAAACATCTAAGTTATATTATTAGCCTTGGTCAAAAATTTTGTCGACTTATTACACGCTCACCTAACTATAAATATTCACAATAGTGTAAAATATTTATTATATGTGTCAGAAACAGCTCATAACATGAGGGCAAGTCATTTTAGATATAGGCTTTCAGTGATTATATAATTGCCATCCCCACTAAGTTACAAATCTAAATAAATTATTTGCATTTTATCAACTACACGAGTAAAGGTTAAACTAAGCCATTTACTCTTCATTTCTGATAAAAATACATCAGCCTCTTGAAATTCATCTTGACAATTAAATAAAAAGTCATCTATAAAGTGTGGACTTTTGGATACATTTCTTCTTCTTCAGTTATGAAATATGAATACAGAATTTGTGGAACCCTATAAGTACAGTGTCATTACAGTGCAGTTGTGAATTCAGTGCATATCTATGGTTAAGCCTTCTCTTACTAACCATTAGGTTATCTGGGCTTCTCTCGCCATTCATCCAAATATCTGTCAAATATAAGTACAGGCAGCCTACTTTATACAATTTTCCAAAAACTAAATCTAAATGACAATCTGCTCCTAAACTTAATTTATGTCAAAGTCCCAGAAAATAAAATTGATGTACAATACTAACCAACGGCTGTTGTTTATTTAAAAGTGTAATCCTTTCCAACAAGAAAAAGTAAATGACTTACTTCTATAAACAACAGAAGATGCTAAAACTTCAAACTTCAGTTCTCAGACAGCTGTATTGTATTCACTAGTCAGTTCACAAACAGAATGAGTCTGAGATACTTTAATATTCTAGAATTATACTTGGTTGCATCAAAGTTCTGGAATCACACTTATGTAACAGAGTAACATTAGCAACAGAAAACCAACCCCAAGTTTCTGTGATGTCATATCTTGTCAGTGCATAATTATGCACAAAAGGCTCTTTAAACAGTACTTGCTTGCTACGGGTTTCAGAGTTTTCTCTCTGAAATTCTGTGTCTGCTTACAATTATATTATTTTAAGTAATCTTATAATTTTGGTCACAAGTTTATTTACATGGAGTCCACATACTAGTATCACATCTGTCAAAATTCACACATTCAGCTTTAGTAAATTATGACATTAAGATTACTTTCATAGATGCAGAATAAAAAGTCCCAATAAATCAGTCTGAGTTCTGCCATTATGAAGGCACTTGTGACTGGACTAAAGGAGACCCATGAACATATAACAGTCATAAATGATAAATACTAGAGTAAGTCACTTGTAATTGTAGTGTTCCCTTTTTATTAGCAACTGTATGCCTAATACTAAGTGATTATATATATTTTTTAATTTGACTGTCTTGTGTTAGAGTATTTTTAACTCAAAACTGACTGAGAAGTGTTCAGATTAATGTAATGTTGGAAGCACATTTCAACATTTCTTAAAGAAGGGAAACCAGAAACTTGCTATTAGCCTTTTCTGATTGCATTTGGCAAGACTGGTAGTAAATATCACCACTATGATTGTTTACAACCTATCTGCTCACTGAGAACAGGTGGGATTACACCTGTCTACTGAACTGTGAGGCAAAAATACAGACAGGTCTGGATATGTTCATCCAAATCATTCAGCAGAATGAAGCTGATTACATGCAAGTAACTGACTTTATTCATTGGTTTTGTAGTTCATAACAACAAAATATTTTAAACATCAAGTTATCTGCTCTGCACACAACAGCAGAAATGCGATTTATGAGAGTTGTTAAGCTTAATAAAAGAGCTACAGTATTGAGGTATTGGGAGAGAGAATATTAGGGTAAAAAAAAAGAAGAAAAGAAAATATTTAAGTAAAAACTGTTAAGGTTATCTAACAGGACAGATATCTTCAATAGTGGTAAGCCTGAGCTGAGCTCACACACAGTACGTTACTTCTTATGCTTTATTCGTTAGTTGGAGGGGAGACGTCCTCTAGCAGTGTGTGACAATAAGGGCAGCATCTTAGTCATCAAGACTGTAGATATTTATTTAATTGTATAGCAGAGTTGACAAAAAGACTACTCAAAACATATTGTAAGATGGGTCCAACATATATAATGTTTTCCGTGCTCTTGTCTTATCATAGGCTTTTATACCAGGATATTTTGTTCTGGCTGTTAACCATAGTGGATGTCATTTGGGACTGGTTTGACAGAAGTTCAGCAGCTTATATAATTTATATGGGAATGGCTATAAAAATATAAGTAGTAGTAAAGAAATTACTATGAGATAGTCAATAAGTAGAAGTGATGTTAGACAAAAAGATTGAGCATAGAATGTGAAAAGTAGAGCTACAAGGGAGTGTAGAAGAAAAATACAATCATTTTAGCCAGACAAATCCCCTGAAAAGTACCATCATAGTATAAAAACACGCATGGAGGGTAAGGTTCAAAGTGACCAGAAAGCTGTTACGCTAGCTAACCTGTTATGTTAGCGAACCAAGTATTACTTTATATTATACCAAGTATATTATTTTATTATATATAAAAAATAAATTAAAAAAAAAATATATATATATATATATATATATATATATATGACAGAGCGAACGTTCAAAGGGTGATCATTTTAGACAAGATTATAAAGTGATCTAAAATCTGAAAAACGAAAATTATTATTTTTATTTATTTTTTTTATTTTTTTATTTTTTGCAGGTGGTCAAGCCTCCTGCACTCCCCACACTCCCTGATAATTCCATATTCCAACTTCGAGATCACACAACAGTGGGATAAGGGCAAATTCCCTTTCCCTGCTGCCACAGCATGCCATACAAAATGCTACCTGCAAAATCTCCATTTCAAAGAATGTTTACTTTCATTCACTGATATATATATATATATATATATATATATATATATATATATATATATATATATATATCACTGCAGCAAAAGTGCACTTAATCGAAAGTGCACTTACACGAAGTTCAGTGCAATGAACGGGTGTTGTACTGAACTTCCGTGCAGTACTCACGGACCTTAGGGTTAGGGCATGGGTCATAGTAAGGGGATAGCCCATAGGGCTATACCCTTTCCATGACCCGTGCCCTAACTCTAAGGTCTGTGATGACTGCAGCGCAGTGAAGGACATAACAATGTCCTCAACTATGGTGCGATAGTCATGAACCTTAGGGTTAGGGCATGGGTTAGGGTACGGGGATAGCTTTACTTACTATCCTCTTACCCTAACCCATGCCCTAACCCTAAGGTCTGTGACTATCACACCATAGTGGAGGCATAGCTTGTTTTTTATGTCCTCCACTGTGCTGCGGTGTTTTCGGTGAAGTGCACTTACGCAAAAGTTCACTTTCGTTAAGGTGAACTTTCGCAGAAGTGAGGCTTCCTATTACAAGTTTGAAGTAGTGAACTTTCGTTCTTGTAATAGGAATCCATATATATATATATATATATATATATATATATATATATATATATTTGCGAACAAACAAGTAAGCTGAAGAGCAGGAGTCACAATTTGTATAAAATCCACCGAGTTTATTGTACAAATGGTAAGCGCTTTCACAAATAAATTTGCTTCATCAGACCTAACTGATCAAATTAGGTCATTTCCTTTTAAACTCAATTACATTCAAACTAACCAATCATACATTTACAAATTTAAAGATGTACTTACACATTTAAAATATAACCCAGAAATATATTAAAAGACATTATAAAAATACATAATAACTCAAATAAAATCTACATTATTTCCTAAGTCTCCTATTTCTCAGTTTTGCTGTAATAGCTATATGGTCATTTAGCCCCTTACCCAAATGGGCTCTAAGCCTAACAATCCATATAAGTTCCGTTGTCTCGGTTCTATTAGATATATCTCCTAACCTCTCATCATCATATATTAACTCTAACACTTGAAATCTAAACTGATGGCTATCATCATTCTCAATAGTGTGCTTTGCTAAGGCACTAAACATATGCCCTCACCTATAACAATACATATGGTCGCGAATTTGTTCACGAAGGTGTCTATTCATCTTCCCTACATAAAAAGGAAGAACAGATAATACACTGGGCTAATTATATAAGATTTTTACTATTACAGTCAGCATTGATGTCAAAATTATATACTTTATTAGTACTGGGGTGCTTAAACTCTATACATTCATGTATAAAGGTGCAGAAATTACAGCTTCCACATTTAGTGGTCCCCATACCCATACCAAATCTTATTTCATGTGTCTCACTTTTAAGATAGCATAACCTTCTTTTTAGATTCTTAGTATTTTTAAACGAAATATAAGGTCTTTCCCCCGCTATTTGAACTATTTGATCGTCTGTACGTAGTATATTCCAATTTTGTTGTTAAATATTCCTGATCAAACATGATCTCTGGTATAGGAGAAAATAAAAGGTGTCTTATTCATTGTTCTATTCACCATATGGCTGGCTGTATTGGGCTTGGAAAAATATGGCCTAGCCCTAGTTTTCCTCATATATATATATATATATATATATATATATATATATATATATATATATCCCAGTGTATTATCTGTTCTTCCTTTTATATAGGGAAGATGAATAGATGACAAAGGAACTTACATGGATTGTTAGGCTTAGAGCCCATTTGGGTAAGGGGCTAAATGACCATATAGCTATTACAGCAAAACTGAGAAACAGGAGACTTAGGAAATAATGTAGATTTTATTTGCGTTATTATGTATTTTTATAATGTCTTTTAATATATTTCTGGGTTATATTTTAAATGTGTAAGTACATCTTTAAATGTGTAAATGTATGATTGGATAGTTTGAATTTAATTGAGTATAAAAGGAAATGACCTCATTTGATCAGTTAGGTCTGATGAACCAAATTTATTTGTGAAAGCGCTTACCATTTGTACAATAAACTTGGTGGATTTTATACAAATTGTGACTCCTGCTCTTCAGCTTGCTTGTTTGTTCGCAATTTTACTTGCTCTGGTAACTCTTGTGTTGTTTGTATATATATATGTATATATAAATGCATATACAGATAGATATAAACACACACACACACTTCACTATATTACTATATACAAAGTTATTACTTTACTATAAATATTACACTAATACGGAATGCAATATTTTATTGACTAAATATTAGAAATTTTGATAACTTGTGAAAATGTACAAATATTCTTAGACCTATGTACATAAAACTTAAAACATAGATAACTTGTACATATATTCTTTGACCTATGTACATAAAGTGTACGCCATTTCTGTCACCTCTTTCTTAACATTTTATTGTAAAAATATTCAAGCTAATATTGTAAATATATTTATCTGTAGGTATCTTTTTATAATACATCATACAGATAAACAGATCTTTGTAGTCTGATACAGTAGTTTTCCAGCCTTGGGAGGTAAGATGCCTCCCACCCTTAAGGAAACCACAGTTTTGGTACATATAAATATTGACAGTGGCCTTGTCTTCTATGATATCCAATTCTTCCTTGTACTATAATAGCAATGTATAAATTTAGCCATGCTTGTCTCAGTCATATTCAGATTACATCTTCTGTCATTATATGGGGCATACTGGAGTAGCAGTCAGTCATATTTAATCTTTTTCAGTGCACTGTCATAAAATGCTATTTGTTATCTTAGAACTAGCACATGCAAAGCCCTTGCATGTCTCTTGGCACACTACTTTTATCTGCTATATCATTAGACAGTTATATTCATTCTTTCATGGAAAGGGTGGCACATTATCTGACATAAAATATACAAGGTAAGTACATCCAGTCAGTGAGACAGCTAGACAGCTCACAGCATTGTCCTGACTAGCTGTAATTATGACTATAACAGCATAATACTCAATGGTTATAACTTGACTGGTTGTCATGTGTTTGTTAGCACTTGTTGCTCATTTTAAATATGGCAAATGACATCTAGTTATTGTATTACAAATAATCTGATGTACTAATGAATGTGCACAGCTAGTAACAATCGTTATATAAAGTGTTGGTTTCAATTAGGTACTAACTACATAGGATAGGAATACAGCATATGAGTTATAAGCAATTAGCTACCAATAGGAAGAGTTATGCAGAACAAGGACAAAAGATGAGAGCTATCCTACAATTGCTGAACTTCCTATGGCATACACTTATGACCTCAGCTAGAATGACCTGATAATGAACTATGTGTTAAAGTATATGAATAGTGCATGTCATATACACTACAGTTAGATTTAATGAAGTTTTTTATGTGCAAAAGTGCTCATATATTTAATATCTTATATATTTTTTCAATTAAGAAGCATCGATTTCTAAACAAGTTATAAGTGCTTGATTACTTTGACTCAAGTGAGACTGGCTACAGTTTGTGGTTATTTCTTCCTGATTTTAAGGAGGCTTTGCTAGCAGCTTTGATGCTTGGGAAGAACTGGTTTCCCCTGTGTTTTATATCTATCTCTCTTTATATGGCTCCCCTATTGAAATGTTGGCACTTTTTTCAATGCCATTGAAAAAAAGGCCAAAAATGCAGGAGAGGAGCAATGTCAACCATCACTCTTCTCCTTTAAAGTTATTTTTTTGAGGGGGGGATTCTGGGAGGTAAGCTCCCACGTGCCCCAAACTTATAACAACTCCATGATTGCTATACTTTGGAGAAAAAGGAATATTCCAAGAAGTGACCATCTCAGACTTGATATACACAAATCCATTTTTTTGGCAATTTGGGCTCAGTATTACAGGACTCTCTAAAGCGGGTCACAATATTTCAAATGGTTACCATATATGATATATATATATATATATATATATATATATATATATATATATATATATATACATATATATATATATATATATATACACACATATAAATATATATACACACACACACACACACACACCCATAATACATTACCAAGAGTGGCACATTACCTGACATAAAAGATACATATCAGAGGTAAGAGCAATGCACTATGCTGATATTCTGGCTGTCACAAGCCAATTGTCAGAGCTCGTACAATGAACATGTTATAGTAATATGTGGATGGCTCCTGCTCACCTCATTCACTCTAATGGATAGAGTCAGAGACACCATCATTACTTTGAACAAGGTGTACTATAGGCATCATCTCTGACTGGCAGATGCATCATTTAGAAACAAAATACACCAGCTTTCAGTGAGCACATAGTGTATCCTGCTGAGGACTGAATTATATAGTGAACCACGAAGAATTAAAAAAGTAATTAATCAGAAGCATGTAGTTAAAACACTAGTATGTCCTTAAGGAGTCATTTGCATATATCCCATTAACCTTTCATAGAATACTGTGGTCTCTCTCTGTCTCTGCAGTTAGTGGGGGCTATTGTGTTTCACTTCATTGATATCCAGTGTTAAAATCTTAGCCTAGAGGGTTTCTCTGTATTTATAAGTGTTAGTCACATATCTCTGAATTTATTGCTGCTCAGTTTTTGAGTTGTTTGGCTTCTGCTACATACCTACAATCAACGGCATTAGTAGCTGAATTAAGTACAAACTTGCAGTGTTAAAGATCATACTGCATTTTATTTTTCTGTGTATTTAATTGTTTCATTGAATATTGTGGTCTGTGTCTCTCTGTAATTATTTATTTTTCTATTTAATTCTTTCATAGAATACTGTGGTCTCTCTCTGTCTCTGCAGTTAGTTTTCGGCCCGGCCTCCCTGTTTTTGTTCTGTTATTAATCTTGATGGCTTTGGAATTGCCCACCCCTCCTGTAAATTTGTGTTTGAACACTCCTCCTGGGTCTATCTCATTTGCTCACTCAGCCGAGTACAGTGAGATCATATCTTGACTTCAGACATTCCTACCAGTCCCATCTGTTCAGCTCTAACCCAGCTCTATTCCAATCTAGTGTCACTAGCTTATTCTACCTGATACAGAGAGAACATTTGTGAAGGGCAAGCCACTTATGCCCTAAATTTTGAATTATCTTCTGTTTCTCCTTTCTCTCTTTCCACTTTCAAAAAAAAAAATCTAAGCTTGTTTCCTGCATTTCCTGTAACTAGTCTATTTGCTGTATCCAGGACTGTTTGTAAGCTTCTGAGCTCCCAAAGCCTTTCTGTGTTGGAGGGAAGCCGTCTAGCTTATCAGTGGGAGTGGTAAGCATTAGGTAGCCTATCTACCACAAGAGTGGTTTCTGGCCTAGAAATTGTAGTTTATTGGCCATTTGGCAGTTTTTCCATCTCTTTCAACTTACTGGTTTAAAAGCCCGCATTTGCGCTTGTTTCCCATCTTTCCTGTAACTAGTCTAGTCCAGATTCAGATTTGCTGTATCCAGGAATGTTTGTAAGCTTCTGAGCCCCCCAAGCCTTTCTGTTTTGGTGGGAAGCCTTCTAGCTTAACAGTGGGAGTGGTAAGCACTAGGTAGCCTATCTACCACAAGATCCAGGTATAGATTCTTAATTTTAGCACTTGAATTTGCTTATTTGTGCTCCGCACCTGTTCAGAACTTGTTGCTAGCACTAAATAAGCTACAAATTACTACAGCACTCAATCTTCCTCTTTACCTAGAGTAAGTACTTATTTTCCTCACTTGCTTAGGGAAAAACAGCTCTTCTACTCACTTTCCTCACTTGTCTAGAGGAAAGTAGTTTTTTATTCAGGCATGTCCAAGGGTCAGCTCCCAGTGTTCTCTCCTGTCTATCTGATTAACCTGGGCATCTTGAGGCAATGTAGCAATTGTCTCATGTACACAGACAACCCTCTCCTCCTACCACCCAATACCACAACCTGTGAGGGATGCACTTATCTAGCCAAACTGGAGGTAAAGCTCTCTGTAACCAAGACTGAACTTGACAGTCAAGAGGAAAAGGTCAATACTTGCACCACACCATACTCATCACATAGTCCCACTAAACCTACCTCACCAAAATCCACACATAATAACACAAAAACATTCACAGAGGCTCTCAATACTAATCTGCTCAAGCAACAGAGCCCTCCAAAGCAGAAACACATGCAAACTCCACCCCCCCAACACAACCCAAATGACTCATAGCCCACAGACAGCGTGCAAATAAACCACATCCCATAAGGCAAACCAACGTCCCCAACACACTAGTCATAGGTGACTCTATAGTCAGGCACACTGATGTCCCACTCACCAGGCTAAACAAGAGAAGGTTACTGTCAGCTGCCTGTCAGGTGCTAGGATCCGCCACATAACTCACACACTCAGGTCACTCCACAACAAGTACAAATATGACTCTGTCATTGTCCATGTTGGTGTGAATGACCTGAGACGTGCCTCCCTGGACTACATGAAAAGAGACATGGAAGAGCTCTCCAATCTTGTAGCCCAGGCAGGTATGACTCTAGCCCTGAGTAGCATCCTGCCCTCGCTCAGAATGATACTGCAGTACAAGGACAAAATGATTGACTTCAACAATTGGCTAACCTTCTGGTGTCATTCTAAGGGGAAGCAGTATCTGTCTGCCTGGGACGACATGGTCGACAGGCCACGATGCTTTGCCAGAGATGGCCTGCACCTGTCACCCCTGGGATTCTGGATACTGGTTATGGATCTTGCTGCCCCTATAGTGCCTTTTTTAGGCAAGGTTCAAATGACAAATTCACCACCATAACAGGAACAGGCAAGCAAAAACTGAGGGTAATGCTACTCAATGCTAGAAGTCTAAATCTCAAAATGCACTCACTCAAGGCACTCCTTAAAATGGAGAACATTGATATCTGTGCAGTGACTGAGACCTGGTTCAAGGCTCTAGAGAGCACCCCTGCATTACCAGGCTATAACTCATACCACACTTTTCGGCCATCTAACCTGGACCAGAACCCCAAAGGTGGAGGTGTGTCCATATTCATTAAGGATATCCACACCTCCAGGCTAGTTGTGCAGCATAATGTATCCGAGGTTATCCAAGTGCAACTAACTCTGGGCAAAACTGCAATCCAAATTGTAGCTTGCTACAGATCCCCCACCATGCCCCAGGATTCCCACTCCTCTTTTCTTGCTATACTGGAAAATATTAGGGTTCAACCAAACACCCTAATAATGGATGATTTAAACTACCCCACCATTAACTGGGAAAACTACTCATGTACCAACTCCTTCGCTCAGCATTTTTTGGAATTCATAAATTCCAATGTCCTGGATCAACTTATCCACACCCCCACCAGGGGCAACAATATCCTAGACCTAGTCATTACCATCATGACTGGTGTTCCACACCTGAAGTCAACTCCTCATTGGTCAGATCCGACCATAAGCTAATCACCCTAGATATCCACATCCTGCCCCACCCACCATTAAGGAAACCACGGTAAAAAATTTCTCCAAAGCCAACTTCATGCTTCTTAAGATAGAAGTGGTGAACTTCATGACACTCATGCAGATGGACAATACAGTTACGACTGCTAAATCCTACACAGATGCACTCTATAAGCACTTACACAAGTGCATGGATTGTGCTATCCCAGATAGAACCAAGACACTATCCTCCAAAAAAAGGAAGCCAATCTGGTGGTCCCCTACCATAAACAAACTCTACAACAGAAAGAAGAAACTTTTGCAAAACAGAGTAAAATCCCATGAGTGGAGGAGCTCCTTGGTCAGCCTCAGTAAGAAGCTGAGATCCCTTATAAGATCCTCCAAAGCTAGCTACGAAAATAAAATCACCACTGATTCTTAGGGCAACCACAAAGCATTCTATAGCTATGTCAAGAATCTCAATGGCAATACCCAGATCTGCTCTGAGTTACAGCACAACAACATGAAAATTACAGAACCAACTGATATTGCCAACATCCTGACAGATAGGTTCAGTGCTAACTTTACCCCCCCCTCTCACCACCTAAAGGGCCCATATCTATACAGGAAGAATGCAGAGTCCCTGTAATCACATCTATGCAGGTAAAAGCTGCACTCTCTAAAACCAAAAGCAAAGTATCCATGGGACGGGACAACATCCCAGGCTGCGTTTTACATGAACTTCAGAACTAACTGGCTCCCCACCCAATCATAGTCTCACGTCAGGCTTTGTGCCCACTGAATGGCACACAGCAACAGTTATCCCACTCCACAAAGGGGGAGCCACCACTGATCCTGGGAATTATTAGCCTGACGAGCCTGGTCTGCAAGGCAATGGAACGTATCATCATGGAACTCATAAACAAAGACATTGGTAACCTCCAAACTCTGGACCCCACCCAGTTTGGGTTTGTGAAAGGCATATCATGCCTTCTGAACCTGATCGACTTCTTTGAGGCAGTCACCAAAGCCGTAGACGAGGGTAAGGTGGTTCACACAGATTATCTTGACCTCGCCAAGGCTTTCGACACCATCCCCCATTCTGGAATTATAGATAAACTCACTAAACTAGGTATAAATCCCTACATCACAAGATGGGTTGCCAACTGGCTCACTGACAGAACCCACACTGTAAAAGTTGCAGACTCCAAATCTGACTTCAAACCAGTGACAAGTGGAGTACCACAGGGTTCATTCTTAGGACCTCTATTTGGTATCTACTTCACTAAAGTACAGGCTAACACAGAAGGCCTCTGGCTAATGAAGTTCGCAGATGACTGCAAACTAGGAGCTATAGTCGAGTCCCCAAATGACGTAGACATCCTGCAGAAGGGCCTCACTGAGATAGATGCTTGGTGTCAGAGGCATGGCCTCAAGCTCAATGCCAAAAAGTGCATTGTCATCCCCTTTGGTAAAAACTCTGTACCCATGAACTACCACATAAACGGCGTTCTACTTAATGCTGAATGTGTGATAAGAGACCTTGGGACCCAGATGGACAGTAGTCTCTCCTTTGATAATCGCATTGCCACAGTAGTCAGGAAATCCTTCTACATGGCACACCTCATCACAAAAGGGTTCTCATCCAGGATAAAAGAGGTCATTGTTCCCCTCTACTCGGCACTCATTAGACCCATTATAGAGTACAATGCCCCTTTTGAAATGTACCTCACAAGACATCTGCAGCAGCTGGAAACACCACAGAAGTACCTCACAAAGAGGTTTACTGGCCTCAAACCGATGCGCTACGCTGACCGTCTCAAAAAACTCCAGCTGTACTCTGTATCATATTGCCTACTCCGAGGAGATCTCTGCCTAACATATAAAGCTATGTTAAACCCAGAGCTGTTGGACATGCTACACCTAAAGAAATCCCAATCCCTCCGAGCTACACGCTCTAGGTACCTAAACCTTGTCACCACAATAAACAGGAGATGCTGGAGGGATAGATTCCTGTCCCAGGGACTTCCTATACTCTGGAACAAGCTACCCATCTATGTCAAGCAAAGTTCCTCATTAGCACTCTTCAAGAAAAATCTTGATGATTGGATAGGAAATAGGAAATACACCCCGGGGATCACTTCTGTGGCTCTGCTCGACAAGGGCACAGGAAATTAACTTTCTTGAGTGGCATAAGCCAGGGAACCTTGCTGGCTAGGCTTACTTAGGCCCTTGGGCCGATAGCCTAGTACCTCCCTATGAACCTACGAACATCCACTATAGAAGGTTTAAGGTATTACATAGTGAAGACTCTAGCTCGGGTCATTCTTATAGTTTTTACTAAATGGTTTGTTTGTATGACTTTTTTTATACTTTTGTTCAGACTTTACATAACAAATGGAAAATGGGGGAAAATATTCAGTGTAGACTATTTGGTTTTACCAAGTCCAACAAAGGCAAGGAAGTTTCATTTAAGAGCTGAGTAAGAAGTAAGCATAACAGAAAATTATTTTAAGAAGTCATGTCAGATGAATTAATTAGGTTTTGTTTATTTTATTTTATAAGCATTATTTGTTGTTTTAGAGCTTGGTAAGCAGAGTTCTCTTAGTTAAGAAACTGTGTGACACATTTCAGTTGTTTTCAAGATCATTTGAAGTTTTAGAGATATTAGATTTGCTGATGTCTGGTGGATTTGGATTTATGTCACACAATTCACTATTTTAGCTAGATTATGTGGATTCTAAGTCTTTCTTGATTGGAGGGAAGTTTAGATTAGGGAGTGTATTTATAACTACAAAGTATTGTGCTTTGAAGGTTCAGTAGAATGGATGTTAAGTTTTTGACAGATGACTCTAGAACTTAGCATTTCCTTACTCGGGCCCAGTCTTGTTTTATCAGTTAGCCCAGAGACTAATGCTCTGCGCTGTTAATGAGATGCTTCCTGTGTCTGAGGTACAGTGTGTGATTTTAAGTCACTTAACCAGACAGTACTCTTGGATCACCCATGAAAAGGCACAGTTTGTCCAGTTGTCTTACTCGATCATTAAATAAGTACTAAAAAGAGACTAAAAAGATCTTAAAGATATTGATTTTGAGTTTTTTGGAGGAATAAAATTTTGGATGTTGATGTTTTTGACATGGAGAGATCAAGATTAAAGGCAATGGACAGGAGCCATTTAAACAAGGGGTGGGGGCAGAACTTGGAGACAGGAGATGGGATTAGTTATATTACTTTTAACACGATTCAGAAGGCAGTGTTTTCCAAATTTAAGGTTTGCATGGGTGCGGTCTTGTACTAGTTTCAGCAGACGAAGGTTAGCAGTGGTTTCATTACTGTCATTCATGTAAGGCTAAGAAGGTGTATGTCGAAGTTTATGGAATTATTATTTTCTTTAAGGGTAGTGCTGCTAAAGTAGGTAAAAGAATTATCTAGTATGGGTCACAATTATTTTTGCTGAAGGACTGGCTATGAAATTCAGTTCCATAAGAGGACTGGTATAGGAAAATGGTTTGTATATCGGTTGTTTTAACTGGTCTAGAATTATGCACGTATGAATATCCTAAAAAAGTGATGCATGCCTGGGCACTTTTCTTTTAAACAGGATACAGTAATTTCCAAAATGCCAGGTTATGAGTTTTCAGGAAGGAGTTTTACTGTTCTGTTTTGAGATGGCTATAAGAAACTGAAGAAGAACAGACAGAGATATTGAAGGGTTTGAGGCCTTTTTAACAAAAGGGTGTTTTTTATTTCAGTTGGGTTCAGGGTCCTCAATAAGTTAGATGATTCATGAAGTATTTACAGTTTTTCCTTGAAAAGGGAAGAAACTAGAAGAAGGGAATTGACATGGAATTGGATCAAGGATTATTGTGGGAGTGGTCTAAATGTATAAAATTAATAAGGGTGGGTATTCTCTGGTAGGGACGGCTTGCAGACTTGTGTTGTAGAGAAAATCATAAAGTGAAAGGATAAATTAAAAATAAAGCATTCATTTTTTTTATTGTATAGACATATGGCCAGATTCAATAAACCCTACATGGTCCGTTTACACTATGTGTGCATCCCGCCATGACACTTACATGATAGCTCACTGCTTTGGATTCAGTAAGCAGCTCTACATGGTGTGTAGAGCCGCACAAACAAGGTAAACACTGTGACATGCTAATTACATAATAAAGCAGCTGAATTGTATGCTAATCAACCAATCCAAGATAGAGAACCTATTTGACAAACTATAAAGCAACCGTGTAGACTCAGTGCTGGTTTTCCATGTGGATTCTAAAACCTATTGGAATATTGTCCATGGAAAGGAGTCTACACAGAAACAATGTTAGGGGCTGCTGCTGCTTTAATTTATGTGTATATGCAAAAGGCTGAAGTCTATGCTGCTGATGCTGCTAATAGACAATGGCCAAGAAGGAGAAGAGTTTTCAGACCCTGGTTAACTTATCACAATCTGCATGATGTGGAAATTGTAGAGCTCTGCAGGATGGATACAGATGTACGATAGGAACTCTGCAACCTCTGTCATCCTCAACTCAGAGCCAGAGTAAACCGAGGGGAACCATATCAGTGGAGACAAAGATATGCATAGCACTTAGAATTTTAGCTACAGGAACATTTTAAAGACCAACAGGGGACATGCTGGGCATGTTACAGGCATCAGCATCCAGAATCCTCCATCAGTTCCTGAATGCTATGCTACAACATGCCAGTAACTACATTTATTTTCCCTGTACACCTGAGGGCAGAGCAAGAACTATGCAGGAGTTCTGTCCTGTAACACACTACCCTGAAGTACTGGGTGCCATAGATTGTACACATATAGAAATTAAGGCAGCACCCAGGGAACAGGGAAGGCTCTATATAAATAGGAAGGGCTTGCACTCTATTAACTGCCAAGTCATATGTAATGCCAAGGGAATCAGCTTGAATGTTTGTACTGGTAACCTGTATCAGATGTTCACTATGGGAAATATCCCACAGGGTCATTGACTGGGAGATGCAGGTTATGCACTGGAACCATGGCTGATGATGCCCATCAGAAATGCACACACACCCACTGAAGACAGCAATAATGAGGCACACACTCAAACCAGAAATATCACAGAGTGTGTGTTTGGGCTGCTAAAGTCATTGTTCCCATGCCTAGATACATCTGGGGGAGCCCTGCAGTACAACCCAAGTACATGAATTGAAATATTCACTGTCTGTGCCATGCTACACAACATCATACTGAGAAAGCAACTTTAGCAGGATCAGCAAGGGGAAGAGGCACACATCCCACCACCAATGGCAAAGTCACCACAGCCACACACAGGTGAGGATTCAGAGGGGAAACCAGCAGTTGCTGTGGGTGTAGACAGGTATATGCATGCTCAATATGCCCTCGCATTAGCTAAGAGGCAATGCATAGTACACTTACTCACCACCTAAGGGGCTAAAACCTTGAGCCTATGCACATACATATAGCAACACTGATGCCAGGCAACACTCATAACATTTACCTACACATGTAATGGCTGTGGGGTTCCTATTACGTGATCAAACTTCAACAAGTTCGAACCCTATATGGTCGAAACCATATAGTCGAACTTGCTGAAGTTTGAACACAGAAAAAAAAATAAAAGATGCAACAGCAAACTAACTGTTGCAAGCAGGGGGCAAGCTTCCCTGCACCCCCCCCACATCCCTGCTCTTGGAATATTTCCCTTTACTGCACTGTAGTGCAATCTCGGAGTTGGTATATTTAAAGAGCGGGGGGGGTGGGGGAAGCAGGGGGGCTTGCCCTCCTGCTTGCAACAGTTAGTTTACTGTTGCATCTTTTTTTTTTTTATTCCGTGTTCAAAGTTTTGAAACTTCGAACAGACGTGTTTGATATTGTCATGTTCAAAGTTTCAAAACTTCGATCAGGTAACAGGAACCCATGGCTGTGTACTGCTAGCATCAGACAGAGTCAGCCCTGAACTAAAACTGTTACAACTGCTGGATTTACAAGGTAAGTGTTGAACCTGGAGTGTATTGTGTAATAATATGAATGAATGGCATATCCTTGCATGTTGTTACTTGATGTAAGCAAGTAAAAGGTGGGTGATTTGTACAGAAATGACTTTAACATGTGACAGCAAAGACTTATGTGACTACACATGTTCTCTATCAGATAATAGGCCTCAGGCATAAAAGATTCACACAGTCATACCTCTCAAAAGTACTAATAGTCACTGAATGTCCTCCGTTTAGCATCATACTTTTGGACTGGAATATCATTAAAGAGAGAAGTTAGAAAGTAACGAGACACATTTCAGTTTCAGACTTCGCAACCCTCACAAGATCATTAACAACACTAATGCAAAAAAATTTGATTCTATCAGCTAACTTTCGAAGACCAAAATATGTCAAAGCTGCAATTAGCAAAACACCACAAATGCAGGTATACTAAGCACTACGTCAGCTATGCACCCTGAGCATTAGACACAAATAATATGCATCCCTGAATCCAAAACATAGAAAACAAGGATATGTCACAGTTATAATAACGTGCACAGGGTGCTGGGGGAGGGGACGGACAGGAAGCCTAGGCTGACAAAAAAGTTTGGTGAGTGTGTGTGAGTAAGAATGAGAAGTAGGCAAACATTTGGATAAAGTAACAAATGGCCAGTGAGACAAAATTAGCTTTAAGCTTCATGGCTGAACCATATAACTGTTGTGTGTGTGTGTGTGTGTGTGTGTGTGTGTGTGTGTGTGTGTGTGTGTGTGTGTGTGTGTGTGTGGGGGTCCTCCAGGTGAAGTTATGTGAGTGTCTGCATGAACGCATCAAAGCTCTGGGCTAGCTCTACATTTTGGTATGTTGGATAGGTGTGAGCCATGCATTTTAGAGGTAGCAGTTCATCATTGTTGTACCTGACCACTAAAACTGACTCTACCAGGAGTTGCACTGGCATTTCCACACCCATGGTTAGATGCACTGATGCTACCTGAACATGACTGATGTCTGCTGAACAAGCTCCACTCACAAGGGATGCCCAGGACCATGACCCCATGGCCTGCAATGTCTGGGTCTGGACACCTCAACCACTGATGGAACAGTGGAAGTACTGCCACTATGGGAGCATAATCAGGCACAGCCACATCAGCTAACAGCAGATGATGTGACTGACCTATGCCCATAAGGATGCTGTCCTCCTGCCAGCAGATGTTCCATCACAGACACCACCCATTCCAATGTGTCATTCATCTGATCCATTTTCATTGTAAACACGGTAGAGGCAGTCACACATGTCAACCTGTGCCACATCTATAACCCTAAGCACTTCTCTGGAGGACCTATGGGAACATGTCTGTGCCTGCATGATGGTCCTAAACATATGTCAAGTGGCACGGGAAGACACACCTGGATCAGGTGGAGGATGGACAGCAGCCTCCTCTGAGCACCCCTAACAGCTCTCCTGCATGGCACCTCACCCACACTTTGGCTACGGCCAGAGTCAACAGGCACTGAAGCTGCAGTAACCACATTTCCCTTACTGAGTGTCTCACCCTCCAACTGTCCAATATCTGAGGGCTCGCTGGAATGAATTGGTGTAGGCCTACTGGCTATATCCAATGAAATTACAGGGGATGGCTGAATGTCAACCTCAATGTCAGATTCAACCTCTGCACCCCCTAACTGTGCCTCTGTTTGGCCAACATCATCATCAGAGTCTGCTGATACTCTGACATCAGGTGATAAGAGTCCTACACTTCCACTGTCAGGACCATCTGTGATAATAAGCAACAAATATAGGAAAGAAATTAGTCAAATGTATGTTAACAGACTAACATTGGTGCCACTACTATAGACAGTACAGAAACATACATAACAGTCACATTACACATATGGATAAAATATATAAATCTTTGAACTGCTCATCACTACTGACAAAAAAGGTATTTGGCTTACTATGTGCAGCTGATGCTATACTTCTCATGGATGATGGTCCTGGAAGAAATTAAGCAAAAGGTAAGGACAACATCATCATAATTAACAGTAACACAGTGGGTTAAAACATTTTGCCCTTTATATGTCCATTAACAATACTTTTAACAAGAACTTGGATGACAAGTCCAGCCTAAGCCCACTTGTAATCAATCAGAATGTGTTGTTACCTGTAGCAGTCTACAACTCTTCCCGCCAACAAATTTAATATTAAACAGAACTTGCATATTACTGTCAATACTTTACTATACAAGAGTGTTTAACAACTGAGATATATAAGCCTACTTGGAAGCTCCTCCTGGGACATACTTGTTCTCCCTGAAACAGTAGCTCCAATGTCAAGGACATGCTGTTCTGTACTTTCCTGGGAGATGTCTGGATGCCTGACAGTGGACAGCAACTTTTCATTTGCTGTTAGTGGTGGCTCTGTAGCAGGCCCCCGGTACCCATCCATTCACAGGCCACTGCAGCTGCTCTCCTCCATGCAGATGAAATCATGTCAGTGGCCATATGGCACACCTGATCATATATCCTGCTGTAACCACCTACTGCTTTCACATCAGCAGCTATCTGCTGCCAAATCTGCATTCTGCCTGACATATCTCCATGTCCCCTCTAAAGCAGAAAGGCATCATGTTGCCTAAAAGCTTCCACAATGACCCGATTCTCAGAGTCATTGAAGGGTGTTTTTTGGGGATTGGGACACCTGGATGCCATAGTCCTAGGTGACCTAAAACACAACAGAAGGATAATACACATAAGTATCACATAATTAAAAGTCCTGTTTACAGATAACACATAAAATACAGCATTTCACTAACCCACTGGTGAAACATAAAACACTCACGATATTGAAATATAAAGAAAGGAATTGTGTGGCTGTAAAATATTACATTCACACACAAAGCAAGGCTGGAAGCAAAACAAAGGGAGTAACAATAGCAACATATCATTGTTTCTGCCAAAACATAATTGCAACTTTGCTTCCCCACCCCCAAAAGAACAGGCAAATGACACATTGTGCTAACAAACCATCAGTGAAATACTAAAAGTGCTATCAAATGAAGTGTCCCTGAAACATGTCTACAGATTTAACACAGAACATCCCATTTTAAGCTATTGCCAATCATGTGTACCTGCAGCCAGCACTCCCCTAAAGGTGTGTATGGTCCATCCTAGAAGGCTAACACCCCTTTGTCATTGAGAATATATGACATTTACTATTTCAGAAAAAATAACAGTAGAAGATTGTACACAGAAAAACAGTTGTACCATTAGCAGTTGTGATGACAGTTAATAAGGCTGTGCATTTGAGAAAGTGAAATGCCCTGACAGTACACTTCTAAGAAATGCATACAGATAAAAGTAGCATTTGCTAATGCAAATATATATTAACAGATTTTTCTTAATGACATTTCAGCATATGCAGTATCTTCTTCTTCTTCTTTCGGCTTTTCCGGGTTAGGGGTCACCACAGCGGATCACCTGTCCGCTCGTGATTGGCAGTAGAGTCTTATGGTGTCGAGTTGCCAGCCCAGCACCCAACCTTTTACAGAAGGCATACACACGCACACACTCACACCTAAGGCCAATTTAGAGTGTCCAATCCACCTACAGCATGTCTTTGGGATGTGGGAGGAAACCAGAGCACCTGAAGGAAACCCACGCGACCACAGGGAGGACATGCAAACTCCGCACAGAAGGTACCCCAGCCAAGGATCGAACCAGAGAACCTCTTGCTGTCAGGCAGCAATGCTAACTGCTGCATCATCATGGCCACCCATTTCAACATATGCAGTATATAGCTGAAAAATTCAAGCATACTTTCTCAAGGTCAGTAGTCTTCTGTGTAAGTATATCCCAAAGTAATATTCTCTTCTGTGTTATCCACATAAACAATTCTTCACATCTTCAGGTTCCCTAGCTACACAGTTACCTTTTTATGGTGTAGATTCAGGGCTGTGAGCACGGTGAATATGCAAATGAGGTGTGAACTCATTAGAATTGCTGAATCCCAATTATTTGGCTCTGTGTAGCAGATGTAAAATAGTGCAGGCACTCCCTCAGTGTTTATTGCTAATGGATTGCAACTGTGAAGGATTACTGGTAGGGAGAAGGAAAATATGACAGCAATTCAGACTGCCCTACCTACAGTGGGTATGTCAGTCAGGCTAGACTTACAAAGTGTAGAAGTAATTGTATCAAGGTTTTAAATGTAAGTAAACAGCACATATTTCACAGTTTCTGTTCAGTAACATCCAAGCTCCCCTTCATTTGTTGACAACTTTATATTATTGCTACTTAACATCCTCACACATTGTAAGAACAATGATACAGAGCTCCTTATAGACTGTATGTCTCAGATTACCGGTCAGATAAGACAAGAAAGAGCAACAAACACATACAGATAAGACAGAGCTGCATTTTTGCAAGCAATAGTCATAAATGGTTGTGTGAACACTCAGTGTACTACATTTGAAATTAATACATATACAGAAAACTGTCATATGTTTTGTTAGTACTATGGATGATGTTGCAGTTGGTTGTATGTAAAATGATTTCAGTTCTCTGCTGCAAAGCCGTTTGTATGGCAAAGAGGGATAAGACACCCTTACTCTGTTCTGAAGGTTCATTGGAGTAAGAGTTCAAATCCAGACCTGTGTAAAAATATTTCATGTGTACCAACAAAAATGTTGTAGTGTTTATTTCACAGCTTGCTTTTCTTCATTTCAACTAACTTTCCCTTTTTATTATTTTTTGTTATTTTATATGCCAGTGTTTATGTGGTGAGCAGTTTAGTGCAAACAAAGGGAAATGGGGAAACACAATGAATGGCAGGTTTAGCTGTGCTTATCTTATTTGCAAGATGCTTAGCAGTGGCCCACACAGGAAGCAGAGAGAACACCTGCAGATAGGGTGTAGACAGTGTAAAGGTCAAAAAGGATACATTGTTGCAATTTTTGCATTTCATCACACAATGCCACTAAGCAAAATTGCTTGGTGGTTAGAAAGGTTCCCCATTACCTACATCTGCAGACAGGATGCAGACAGGCAATAATGAAAATGAATACATTCTGTTGGGCACTGCACAAATACACTAAGCAGTGTTGTGAGGTGGTTAACATACAAAACTCAAGAATGAATATGGAATTATGCAACTGTCATTTAACTATTTCTGTGGCAGTAGGCGTTAAGTGTAGGGCTGTAATATAGATAGTCCTGGCTTCAAATACAGGAAGCTGAACAGATTTTTACTGTTATGACAGTCCAGTTTATAGCAATGAACAGAAAAATATACAAGTGTTAGCTTAACATCCCTGTGGCAACAGGTGTAAGTGTAAGACTGCCATACTCATGGTCCTGATTTCTAATACAGAACATTCCAGACATTCTTAGTGTTGTTCCATTTCACATTATATTCAATCCCACTTATAACACTTTAGATAGTGGAGCTTATATGAATTATATATATGAGGGATAAGACACCCTTACTGTATTTTCAGATGTATGACTGAGGGTATACTTTCTACTAAATTTCTGTAAGTATAATTCTGCTATCCGGACATGGATGGCCTTCACACTTAAATAAGACACACAAATAAATATATATCAGGAACCTAGTCAGGTCACATACATATATGGCTAACACATCAAACTGTTAGCTGTATTTATGAATGATTCATGAATATGTCTAAGCAGCACTTCTTCTGTGGCAAATATGCAAAAATCACCTCTGTGGAAGAAAACGTTTTGTCCCTTATGCATACTTTTGAATCCCACACTTTAAAAATCAATTTTATTAGTGTATAAAGCCAAAACAAAAATGTATCAGGTCATGAAATGTATGCCCCTAGTGTATGCCTGCAAAGGTAACTTGCTTTACAGTTACCTTCTAATTTTAAAAATGTATTTCCAACCTACAGCAGTAAACACCCTTCAGACTAATGTCAAGTGTCAGATTAACCTTCCAGTTTCAAAAACTGCCTTCTTCCTTGCTTGACACTGTTGCTGTCTGCTTAACATCACACAAATGTGGTAAATGCAATAACAGGAATTGGCAGGAAATCATTAGTTGCCAATACTCTATATTTAGTATTAGACATGTCTGGTGTTAGAGGGGAAGGTGCCCAGTTTAGAGTGCAGAGGTTGGGTGTTCAATAGTCCAGGATATTTATTGGGCTTCTGGTAAAGTACCACACCCAAAGGCTTCTGCAGGGGGAATATTCTGGCCCCCAGTACAAGTCTGAAGCTTGGAGTAGTCTAGCTAATACTGTATCCAGTGCAACTGGCATCCCACTGACTGGAGAACAGTGTAGGTACCACTTCAATGACCTACAAAGGCACAAGATGGATAAAAATCAACCAGTGGTTGACTGAATTTTAAAATGGTGACTTCCCACAGTTGTGTAAATATGCTAATAAAGAGAATTTTAATACATCTAAAGCTAAATATAGGCAAGACTAGTATACATAATGCTTCTCTGTTCTTTTACTTTCTTTTTACAGCTAATGCCAGCATAGAGCTGAATTGTCAGGCTCATGCTGAATGTCTGGAGACACTGATTGAAGCAAGTGGTATGTATGCAGCACAACAGAAGTATTATTGTAGGTTTAGAAGTTATTGATAGATTTTTTGGTATTCTGTATAGTAGTAGCAAAGTGAGCATACATATCTTAACTGTAATAGCAAGTATGTATGCATAGGTCTGTAGCACAAACCAGCTTTAGGAGTCAAGTATAAGACTGTAGTCAGAGGTTGTGGGTTCAAATACCACAAGCACCAATTATACAAAACTGCAGTTCCTTCATAATATTACTTAAATTAAACTCTATACAAGTGGCATAAATGCTCTGCTGTTAATTTTAATCAGTATACTTGGAGCAGAGCAAGCATATGTGCAATATATGCACATTGACAGGATTACTTTAAGTGAGCCATAATTATAATCTGTAGTTGATAGGACATATACTTAAATACAACAGTTCAGGTAAAATAGTTGTATAATTGTGATAGAGCATTGTATGTCACATATGATGGTACTAATTGTATCTTTCTTTTTTTCTCTCACCCCAGTGCTTATCTCTTTTTTTTATTTTCTATTATGTGTCATCAAAATGTCTCCATGTCATCCATCTGTAACAAATTGCTAAATGCTTCACAGCACAGCAAGGTTAGCCAGCTCCAGTGGGTCAGCCTGCCTTCACTCCACCAGCTCCAGCACTGATGTCCAGAACATCTTGGATCCAACCTGGCAGCACTACCTCTGCTGCCCTTGCACTCACTACCTGTGCCCTGAGGTAGCACTGCCCTGGCAGCTGGTGCTGTGGCACCCTCCAGGAGTAGTAGCAGAGGTGACAATTTTATCACCCACCAGGAGATGCCAGGGTTGGTGCATAGGGTTGTGCACCACACCACTGGTGTATGCCTATGCCAGATGGAGAGGCTGCATTCCCTCATGGTACATAGGAGAAGACAATGTCAAGCACCTCAGCACCCAGCAGAGTAAGGGGACACTACATAGCTCTCAACTTCCATCTCCAAAATGAGGAACACTAGCCCTCATAATGTGGAACAAATGGGCAAAATGTGGAACACATACTAATGGTTTACCAACAATTTCAACTAGGAAGGCCATAGGATGGTTAAAATATGCTGGCTTTGCTTATAAAGAAGATCTTTTAATGAATTAATATGATTCATTTCTATTTACCATGGATTTCACTTAAAAAAAATCCTAACACTGAATGTGTGACAGTCTTTCAATGTGGAACATTGAGGAACTTTGAGGAACATGAACTTTTTAAGACCCCAAATGAGGTACGTTCCTCGTAATGAGGTACACTTGAGAGGTATGGGGGACAGTGATGACAGCCCTGTGGGTGAGGACTAGATTCTCACTGTCTCCATGCTTGATGGGCATAAGCTTTCCTATCTGTTTCATTTTAACATCTATAATCTGGTCAGAAAATATAATCAATCAGAACACACATAAGTACCAAAAAAAGCAATGGAGCCCTTCACTTTTTGGCCTGTATGTTTGGGCAAAGTTGGACAATGCACTCCAATGCCAAGCAATGGTAAATGTCTCTTCTGTGGTGTGGTGTATCTCTGCACATTGCCACTTCAACATGTTTAACTAAAGTAAAACATAGTAACACAAGGTGAATGTAGTATACGCATAATTTCATTGCATTATCACTACTTATTTAAAAGTATTACATATACATGGATTCAAATCCAGCATAATCTGGGCTCAAAAAGAAATGTGTCAGGACTTCCAATATGGCTGCACATTGAGTAACAGCTTGTTTCTAGCTCTCCCAGTGTGAAAAAAGAAACTCAGCAGAGAAGGACAGTAGGCTTGTGTTTATGGGCAAATTTCAGTACGTGGCTAGTAAGTGCATTACCTGGATGCCAGGAATAAAAAATACAGACACCTGGAAAACAATCAGCTACAAAAAGTGAGGAAGACACACTTACTGGGGAAAGTTCTGTAGCTGTTCAGCAAAAAGCAATGCAACCTTCAGACATGACTTCCAATAATCTACAGGAAGATATAAGACAACTGCATACAGACCTGGTTAACATAAACAAAACACTGATGGAGTACATCAACCCAAACATCGAAAGGCTGGAAAAACGGAAGAAGCTTTAAAATGATATTCAGATGAGATTATAAAGCTGCAAAAAATCACAGGCTGAAATAAAGAAAAGACTGGGTGAATATGAGACTGCTCAGGAAGAGATGTTTCAAAAAATAATAGAATTAGAGGACAGAGCATGCAGGGAACACCTGAGATTTCCAGCTATACCATAGAAGCTGAAAGGAACAAAATGCATTAATTTTATGAAAGCACAAATAAACAACTGGACTGCTATTCCACAGCAGGAATTGTTAGTTGAAAGGGCACATTATGTGTATGCTCCAAACCTGGCTATAAGAAAGCAACCCAAACCTTTAATAGTAAAGATGTAAACCTACCAGCAGAAGGAGTTGATTCTGACAAAACTGTGGCAGAAGGGCAAAGTACTAAAAGTGGGAGACAGCAGAATGTTTGTGGAGAATGATAACACATTGCACTCCAGACAGAAAAAGAGAAAGTTATTCCACTATTCATGGACTGTTGAGATGCAGGTGTGAGATTCAAACTGCTGTACCCAGTTGTCTTTGAGGTATTCTTCCCTTGAGGAACAAAATAATTTTTTGATGAAGTATGTGCTAAGGAGGAAATACAAAAGTTTGTCCAATAAAATAGTGAAACAGAAGGAGAGTCTGCGTCTTGTTCTTCTGGTAATAAAAACCACAGAGGGACTGTACCTGTGAAACTTTTTCAAAATGTTCAATAAAAAATGTTGGAGAGAATGAAGAGACCATGAGGGTTGACTAGAAGAATTGAAAATATGTTGAAATTGAAGCACAGACAAGATTTTGGAGATGAACCAGTAATAAAACCAGTAACTTAATATGGGATTACAATGCAATAATTATATTTGTGAAATATGACAAAACAAGAAAATCTGGAAATATTGGACTTTTTAGAATTTGCTGGACTTGTGGGTGACTCTAAAGCATATGCCATACTTCATGTCATTAATGTTTGGAAAAGTACTTTGGGGAAGGGAAGAGGAGGGAGAAAGTTAACTGTAAGAATTTTTTTTTCTTAAATAGTGCCAATTTTGTGGCATGTGGTTTTCTTTACATGTTATAAGTGTAATGGGGATTGTAAACAGGTGCTGTTGTTCTTTTTTTTCTTCCTTCTTCTCTCTATTCTTATTTGGTTTTAAGAAATATAGGCACTGCAATATGTTTAAAAAGAGACTAGTTAAAAAGTATGTTAAAAGAACAATTAATGTGTTTTTTATCATTCTTAAATGGGGAAATGACTGGTTAAAGACCTTGGATTGATTTAGTAACAAGTTTTATGAGAGAGCAAGTAAATAAAGAACAACACTGGCTATTATGAGGATATTTTTTCCTAGCAAATACATGTATGCTCAGTAACAATTCTGCAGCTGGTATTCATGATTTCATGGAAACAGTCTGATAAAGAGAAACTGGCTGCTTGGTTCTCATGTCTCCACGGAGATGATCTGATAAAGAGAAACTGGGTAAAGTCTGGTGGAGAGTGAGTGGCTGAGGAAAAAAAGAAAAGAAAAGAGAAATTGTCTAGGAGATAATGTTCTCTGAAAGTATTCAGGGGATTTCTCAGAGTAGATAATGTTCTCTGAAAGCATTCAAGGACCAAGATAGTTAATGTTCTTGAAAACATTCATGGGTTTTCCCAGCTGGGAGAGCTATAAAGATAAGACAAAAGAGTTAGCACTTAGTAGAAGCTCAGGCTGCACCATGCATCTTGGCAAGGATGACATATTTTTTAGGTTAACTCAAGTCTGTGAGTGTGCATATCAGTTTGGGACTTTTGTCCCTATTTGGAGGGTAAAAGTTCAATATTTGAAGGTGTACATAGTTTGCTGTGTTAGTGTTAATAGGGTTTAGGGACTATTGGGGGTGTTTTTTTGTTTGTTTTTTTTTTGAGGGCTTTCAATAAAACAAAAAGTTTTATAAGATGTCACATAGGCTTAAATGTATATGTCAAGAAACAACTGTATAAAAGTTCAACCTACCGAACAGTGTATGCATGTAACACAAAAGCTGGAACTAGAGATTTAACAGAAAAGGTGTTATACATAAAAGGGTGGAATAATACCTTTTTAATACAATGATGCTTTCTTTAATGTCTTTAAATGTAAATGGCCTCATAGATAAATACAAACAAGAAAGAGTAGTGAACTATATTGAAACATGTTGACTGCAAATAGCTGTTACAGGAGACGCACTTGAACTGAACATGTGAATTTGATAAAGAAAGGTTTTCAGGATGGTTATTCTGCAGAATACCTGGGACAAAGGAAAAGTGGAGTACTTATATTAATTGCAAGAGGAGCTCCAATAGTAACATAAGAAGATAAAAAAATAATAATGGCAGATTTGTAGTGCTTAGGTGCGTATACTAATTGCTATAATGGAGCTTAAGAAAATTCTGAGAGAAATAATCAGTTTTCAGCAAGGAATATGAAAACCAAGACCATCTGTTCACAAAATGAAAGAGTCCAGTTGCCTCCAAGAAAAGAAAGTAGTTTGATTCAGTGACTCCTATTAGAAGCAGATTTCAAAAACAAAGCTTAGTATTTCCACACAGATGTTATATCTAAACAAATCCACAGCAACCTTGCCAAGTACAAATCACTATTTATTCATAAAAAATTATAACTGCTTTCATTTTATACAAAAAGAAACGTCATCAGATCCAATGATCTGTATGTAAATACTAAGCTTTGTTTTTACAGTCTAACAGGAGTGACTGAATCAAACTACTTTCTTTTCCTGGAGGCAGCTGGACTCTTCCATTTTGTGAACAGGTGTTCTTAGTTTTTGTATTTTGTTTGTTCTACTTTTTTTAATTTAGCAAGGATTATTACTTATAGGTGGGGACTGGAATTTGATTAGCAAAAGTAAAGATGTGTCTCAGGGACCCAGAAGGGAAAATATGACAAATGAGGGTAGATTATTGAAGAAATTTATGAAAATATTTGGCATGGAAGATGTGAATTCAATAACAGGAGTTTGGAGTGAATGTATATATTATTCCCTAAGATATAAAAACTGGGCTAGGCTAAACAGAATTTACATTTCACAGGAACGTGTGCATTTATTTGAAGGTCTTGATACCCACCCAATAACTATTTCAGATCATGTGTCAATAATAGCTAAAGTACAAACACATGGTAATGAAATAAAAATGAGACATTGGTGCTTTCCCACCTTGAAAAGAGAGGAATTTAAAGAATTAGTAGTGGAGATTATTCAGGAGCTGTTACAGAGGATAGAAATTTCTTCTGAAAATATAGCTAGGGATTGGGATAAAATTAAGGTGGAGTTTAGAAATAGGGTGGAAATAAAAGAAAGGGAGCTATGGTTAAGAAGTAACAAGAATTATTTAGAGGGATTGACAAATCTTAAAGTATTGCAGAATATGGGGATTCTCACAGAACAAGAAGAGGATCAACTGCAGAATGCTAGGTAGAAAGTAAGGGATTACCTCGATAATATTCATGAGTTTAGAAAGATTACTATTAAGCAACTGTTTTTTGATAATAACACTACAGCAGAAAAAGTTTTAGCACAATGACTCAGGCAAAAGAAGTAGAAAGGGCTGTCACCAAACTTAAGGAGTCTATTACAGAGAAGGTAACAAAAGATCCTGCAGATGTATTAGAAATATTTTGGAAATTCTATGAAAGTCTCCATAATGCAGAGAAAAATGAAAATCAAGAAAAGATACAAATGGAAATGTTTGTCTAAGGATTAAATATGCCAAGTTTAGAGGTAGATGAGGCTCAATTACTAACAGTTAAGATATGAGGAGATGAAATAAAAATTGTGATGTATAGCCAATCTATAGGAAAGTCCCCAGGAGTAGACGGTATTAATTTGCAAGTTTGGAAGCTAGGGGGAAAACTGAAAAAGATCTGGAAGGTTTTAACAGTATCTTAAGAGGAAGAGAAGTACCACTGTCCTGGAAGAAAGCAGTGGTAGCTGTAATATCTAAAGAGGGTAAAGATGCATCAGATCCAGCTTCATACAGGCCCATTTCAATACTAAACCATGATTATAAAGTGCTCATGTCTATAATGGCTAAAATAATGGCAAACGTAATGCCAAAACTGATAGATCTGGATCAATGTGGTTTTGTGGAGGGGAGGCAAACATTTGACAACATTAACAGAACATTGATGATCCAGAGGGAAGAAAAATATAAGAAAATACTATTGTTGTTGGTGGGTCTTGATGCAGGGAGAACATTTGACAGAGTAAGCTGGCAAAGGAACCAAGGACTTTATGAGCAGGGCAATGGAAGCATTTGCATTTCCTGAAAAAAATGATAAGGTTGATTAGGAGAATATATGATGGATTGGAGGGGAAATTAAAGTGGGTGGGGTCCTCTCTGATAATTTCTGCTTGAGCAGAGGAACGAGGCAGGGGTGTCCAATTTCCCCTTTATTATTTGCATTACATTTAGAACCATTGGCAAGGAAAATAAGGGATTCCGAAATTCAAGGATATAATTGGTATGGTAGTCAAGTAAATCTAGCTTTATTTGCAGATGATATTACTTTGTACCTGATAAAACCATAAAAAGACATTACAGTATTGTGGAACATTCTAAGACAGTTTCAAATCTTTTTGCGATACAAAATTGATGAAGCTAAAACAAAGGCAGTAGCTGTAAATTATGTACCCACACATGAACTGGTTCAGGAATATCCATAATATGGGGACATAATACAATTAAATATTTAGGAGTATGGATTAAAATTATTCTAGTGTGGCAGCTAAGGATATTTGGGAAGAGACTAAACAAAAGATAATACAAAAACTGAGAAAATGGAAGATTTGTTATATGGATATGGATAGTAAGATAAAAGCAGTTAAAATGTTTTTAGTCCCTTTAGTCTTATACACAGGTCAGGCATATTTTTTCAACCAGAGGAGAATGTATGGGTAGCAATTAATAAAGAACCTGAAGGACTTTATCTGGGAGGGGAAGACAGCAAGAGTCAAGTGGGACAAACTGATTCTTCCAGGGCAGATTGGGATTACCCGATTTGAAGGGGTATTTCACAGTTACACAGTTAAGACTTCTATACATAGCACAAGCAGAAAACTAAAATTCAAAGTGGAACGGGATGATGAAGAAACACTGGGGAAGCTCATGAAACAAGGAGAGACTCCAGTTTTGGATGCAGGCCTTTAAAGAGAATAACAATAATTATGCAGAATACTATATCCATAAAGTAGCAAAAAGTATTCTAAGAACTAAACCAACATGGGAATGGAGAAAGGAGATTCTGACGATAGGGATGACTGTAATTATGGATACTGACAATAGGCAAGAGAGGCCGGAATTTATTGGAGAAAACTGGCAAAGGAACCAAGGTATTGGGAGCAAATAACTAGAGAGGGAAAGTTGATAGAATGGGGAGATGCCAAGACTTTATTTGGACTGTGGGTTAGAGATTGCCTTCCCTATCAGGGATTGATATCAGAGTATAGGCAAAGAGAAATACAGGGGGTCCTAAATAAAAGAGCAGCAATGGTAGAGTTTTTAATAGACTTTAGAACAGAAGCTGTGATTAAAAAAGGAGTAATTAGTAGAACATATAAAATATTGCATGATAGCTGTAAGAATCAATCAGAGGAGGTTAGAAAGGATTGGAAGAGAGACTGGATAAGCAATTTGCAAAGAAACAATGGGAGGATATATGTATGTCTTCCAAATATGCAACAAAATCTAGAAGATTTAGGATTTTTGTCTGGAAATATTTACATGGATATTTTTATACCCCAAGTAGATTCCAGAGAATTTTTCCTCAGGCAGACAGTAAATGTTGGAAGTGTGAAGGAGAAGAAAGAGGTAACTGGGAACATATTTTCTGAGAGTGCTGTGATTTTGGCGGGCTTTAAGGAGTCCCTGTGGGATGCACTGTCAGAAATCCTGGGTGGGCAGACTGGTCTGATGAGGGAGCTGAGTTTTCTGAGCTATGATACAGAATCAGAATTTCCTAGACATCATAAGGCCTTTCTATGTCTAATAATGGTGGCTACCAAAAAAAAAAACAATTACTAGAAAATGGAAATCAAAATCTAAACCAACTATACTGGAAGTAGTGAAAGTAGTAACAGAGATAAAACAATTGGAATTGAGATCTTTAGAAAAGGGTGGGAGCAAACTACATAGGAAAAATGGAATTGTGGGAACAATACATACAACAGAGGAATGAGGTCTAAAAAGCAGCAGGACTTAAATGAGCTATGTAATGTTTGAGTGAGAAAGATTGGGTAGATTATAAGTGATGTATAATGTTTGCATCAGGGAGTGTGTCAGGATGGTTTGTGATGTAAAATGCTTGCAACTATGATTGTGACAGTGTGGTTTGTTTTCATTTATATAAATGTATGATTGCCTATGTAGTAAGTGATGGCTTAATAAAGATGTTTTTTGTTTAAAAGATAAGGCAGGAACTGAATAATTTATGTAATATTGCTTAGGTTATATGATATATAGCAATATATGTGAAGTATAATGTTTGTCATGTTAATATAATTTGGTTACTTTTATATGAATGCAAATTTGCCTTTGTCACAAGTGATAATCCAATAAATGTGTTTGGAAAAAAATAAATGTGTCAATGCATTTACACCTGCTGCCACAGAGTTAGCTAAGCAGCAGGTGTGTTTCATACATTCAATATTAACTCTCATAGTTTTAGCAATGAGCCTTGTGTTTGCGCACTGTTTAACTATGCACAAACAGGGAAAGCAGTAGAAATGTGTACCTCGCATGCACAAACACTTTGCCAGACATTGTGAAAACCCACTGTTCACTGTTGCAATATGCAAACTACATATTAGCATGTAATAGTTTTGTTTACTGTCCATTTAGTCTCCATGGCATGAAATCACATGTGGAAAGATAACAAAATGAAGGTCCTATCTAAGAATATGTCAACTATGTGTTACCCCAATACACTGCAACCCAGGTCTCTCAGTACTTGTTCAGAAATATATCAACTGCACTATATAAATTAATAAGAAATGTTGTGTACTATATCATGTACATCTTTGGAATGACAATACATATTCAACTTTTCAGATACTTGTAGTAATGTGGACACCTGTTTGCATGTAGTTTGTAAAGCTGTCTCTTAAACTATACCTGTACTTTGGGACACAACCATCAAATAGTACTCATTGCACACTCATCAATCTGATGACATGCAGAACTTGAACTATCTTGACAGCTGCACATGCCTATACATCCATTTCATGCAGGCCTCCCAACATCTTCTGTACAACATACAGTGCTGATGTCATCCACCATAAGTTGTTATACAGCCTTGTAAGAGTCAGACTTGTCCTGTGGCTCTTGCTTAAAGTACTGTGTTCTCTAGCTTGTGTACTTAGGTAGGGGTTCTGTTCTCACTACAGTCAACTAGGGTGTATATGTGTCTATCTAGCCAGAAGACCATAAGTGTGTATCTGACAGTTACCACTCCAATTCCAATGACAGTATTTTGACACATGAGCAAGACTTGGTTGGCTACAATCACCTGCATTAGAAGCTGAAGTTAAGTGCAAACTTGCAGTACTGTATTTTAGTCTTCTGTTAAGTGCAAACTTGCAGTTTTGAAAGTACTGTATTTCATTTTTTCTGTTACCTAATTGTTTCACTGAATAGTGTGCTGTGTGTCTCTCTGCTATAAGAGGGGGTGGTGGTCTTCTAACTTCTTTATCTGATATTTAACTGTTAGCCTAGAGGGCTTCCTCTGTACTTTAAGTGCTAGCCACAAAGTTTGATAATTCATTTTATGCTCAATTTCTGAGAGACTTGGTTGGCTACAATCACCTGCATTAGAAGCTGAAGTTAAGTGCAAACTTGCAGTACTGTATTTTAGTCTTCTGTTAAGTGCAAACTTACAGTTTTAAAAGTACTGTATTTCATATTTTTCTGTTACCTAATTGTTTCACTGAGTAGTGTGCTGTGTGTCTCTCTGCAGTTAGTTCCCCATCTACCCTCCCTGTTCTTGTCTTGGTGTTAGTGTTGATGGCTCTGGAATTGCCCACCTCTCCTGTAAGTCTGTATTTGAACACTCCTCCTGGGTCCATCTCATTTGCTCACTTAACCGAGTACAGTGAGATCATATTCTGAGTCTAGTGTTCATGCTATTTAACACAAAGAGAAGATTTGAGAAGGCCAACCCACTTAGGTTATTCCTTCCTCTCTCCTTGCACTTTACTAACAAAAAAATTGCAAATTGCACTATATTCATCTGCTTTTACTGTATTTGTGTTTTCTCCTACTTTATTTTGTTTTTGCCACGTCTTAAAAGTACTCAATTTTATTTATTCTGCTGCATTTATTACTGCTTGGTAGTAGCCTGATTAAATTGTAACTATTATTCTAAGTCTTTTGGTTTAAGCACTTGGGCTTCATACCAGTTGTTTTACATTAAGAAGGTTTGTGGTCTGCACTGTTGTGGCAGGACAGGTAGCTTACATCCTTCTAAGCTGGGAATTGCTGATTGAAGGCTCAGTGTCTGCTATTCTAAAAGTGTATTAGTTCTGGTTTAAGCACTTGGGCTTCAGGCCATTTATTCTACATTAAGAAGGTTTGTGGTCTGCACTCTTGTGGGAGGAGAGGCTGGATTATGCCCTTCTGAGCTGGGAATTTCTGGTCACAGGCTTATTGTGCCTGCTTATTTGAACTGTTTCTTTCTGAAATTGGTGCGCCTTGTTGCTGTAGCATAGACCAAATTCAGGACTGCTGAATCTAGATTTGTTTGTATAACTTGAGCACTGATCCACGCCATCTTTTTTTGGAGAAGGTTCCTCTGCACCCTAGTGGCAGGAGTGTGCAGTTAGAACTTGTCTGATTGAAGACTGCTGGAACAGGGCTCCGTTTTAAGCTTTTTGTTCTGGTTAATTGGGTAACTTGTTTAAATCAGTTTGTTTGTTTTCTATTGTTTTATATATATATATATATAAATATATATATATATATATGTTATATATAAATTGCACTTTATTCATCTGCTTTTACTGTATTTGTGTTTCTTCCTACTTTATTACTAGGGGCATTAACTACAACTCTGATCTGAGATATATAACAATAAGTATCCTCTTCTGTACATTTAAGTTGTTTTTTGATTGTATCTGTATTATTTTCTGAAAAACAAAATAATATATATATATATATATATATATATATATATATATATATATATATATATATACTTGTTTCCTGCCTTTCTAAGCTAGTATAGTCCAGTTTTCAAGTTAGTGCTGAATTCAGGGCTGTGTTACAAATCTCTGTGTTTGCTCATACATTACTTGGATAGAAGGAAGTTTCTCAGTTCACCTGTGAGAGAGGGGAGATTTGAGCAGCCTATTTGTCCCTGGAGGAGTGGTTTCAACCCAGAAATTAGTAGTTTATTGGACATTTTCGGTGAATTTCTATCTCTTTCACTTCCGTGCTATAAAAAACACATTTGCCCGGTTTTGCGTGCCAGACAGCGCCAGTTAGCTAGGGTATAACTATTCCCGGCTCCACAAAGTCTCCTCTTCAATTTTTCCCTTGGAACTAGACAAACTTTCAGCTTAAGCACTCAAGCCATTCATTTCTCAGCCTGGCACTTGCTCAAAACTCATAGCAAGCACTTATAAACCCTAACACTAGACCCCCTATACTGTACAGAAGGACAAGGTTCTCTATTCGACCTTACCAGCCAATCAGTAAAACAGTTCACTGTACCTCTCCAGGCATGTCCAAAGGGCAGTTTCAGGTGTACTATCCAGTCCAACTGGTGAATCTGGGCATTTTGAGGCAATGTTACAACTGCCTCATGTACACAGACAACCCTCTCCTCCTACCACCAAACACTAATACATGCGAGAGATGCAATTATACAGCCAAACTGGAGGCTAAGCTCTCTCAACTAAAGATTGGATCAGACAGTCAAGAGGAGAATGGAAATACTTGCATCACACCACCAGTCTCACATAGACCCATTAAACCTGCACCGGCAAAAAAACACACATAAATACACGAAAACATACTTGGAGGCTCTAAATAAAAATTTGCAAAAGCAACAGAGACCTCCAAAGCAGACATCCAAGCAACCTCCACCCCCCAACGCAAACCATGAAACACATACTTCACAAAACCAGTGTGCCATGCAATCACAGCCCTTAAGGCAAAAATAACATACCCAACATACTAGTAATAGGTGACTATATAGTCAGGCACACTGATGTCCCACTCACTAGGCTGAATAAGGAGAAGGTTACTGTTAGCTGCTTGTCAGGTGCCAGGATCCACCACATAACACAAACACTCAGGTCACTCCAGAACAAGTACAAATATGACTCTGTCATTGTACATGTTGGTGTGAATGACCTGAGCCATACCTCCCTGGACTACATGAAAAGAGTCATGGAAGTGATCACGTAGCCCAGGCCGGTATGACCCTGAGTAGTATCCTGCCCTCATCAAGAATGATACCACGGTATAAAGAAAAAATTATCAATTTCAACAATTGGCTAAAGTTTCTGGTGTCATTCAAAGGGGATCCAGTGTCTGTCTGCCTGGGATGACATGCTCAACAAGCCACACTGCTTCGCTAGAGACGGCTTGCACCTGTCACCCTTAGGCTTTTGAATACTGGCCAAGGCTTGTGCCACCCCCATAGTGCCATTTTTAGGCAAGACTCAAAAGACAAACTCACCACTGTAAATAGCACAAGTAACAAAAAACTGAGGGTAATGCTACTCAATGCCAGAAGTGTAAACCTCAAAATGCATGCACTCGAGGAACTCCTCAGTATGGAGAAAATCGATATATGTTCAGTAACAGAAACCAGGCTACAACACATACCATACATTTCGGCCACAGAACCTGGAACGAAATACAAAAGATGGGGGCATATCCATATTCATCAAGGATACCCACACCTCCAGGTTAGTGGCACAGCACGATGCTTCAGAGATCACACATGCAACTAACAATGGGCAAAACTGCAATTCAAATTGTAGCTTGCTACAGATCACCAGACATGTCCTAGGACCCCTATTCCGCATTTCTGGAAACACTGGGAAACATAAAGGTCCTACCTACCAAACACCCTAATATTGGGTGATTTCAATTACCCAAACATTAACTGGGGGAACTACTCAAGTACTAACTCCCTTGCCCAACATTTCCTAGAATTTATAAACTCAAACGCCCTGGATCAACTGGTCAACACTCCCATCAGAGGTGACAACAAATTGGACCTGGTCATCACCAACATGGGCAACTGGTGCTTCACACCGGAGATCAACCCATTGCTGATT